>NW_007232815.1:340230-351296 GCF_000164805.1 Carlito syrichta | reverse complement strand
GCGGGTTCGAGACCCGCCTGGGCAGCGAGACCTCATCTCTACAATAAATTCAAAAAATCAGACGGGCGTGGTAACGCACGCTTGTAATTCCGGCTACTCGGAAGGCTGAGGCTGAAGGATCGCCAGAGCCCAGCAGGTCGAGGCTGCGGTGGCCGGGAGCGGCCACTGCACTCCAGTCTGGGCGATGGAGTGAGACTCCAACTCAAAAAAAAAAAAAAAAAAAGAGTTGGCTTTTAGTGGAAAGGTAACCGTCAAGTTTTGCTTGACTATTTTGAGAGCTTGGGAAGAGTTAATATTTCTCTTCTTTAATCCTTCCAGGAGGGTTATTGTGCCATCTCCAACTTTGCAGTTTCTCGATCAAGGAAATGTAAAATCACACTCTACTTGATCTTTATGAGCAATATTTATTGTTTCCTTCCTGTCCCTCTCCTTTCTTCTCTCCTTTTAATTTACACTGACAGATTTTATTATCTTTCGTAGCAATTTCATGTAGTCTTATAACAGGGTTCCTCAACTTAGATGCTATTGACATTTGGACTGGATAATTATTTGATATGGGTGTGGTGGGATGCGGGTGGTTGAAAGTGGAGTGTCTATCTTTTTCATTGTGGGATTTTTTTCCTGCATCTTTAGTATCTACCACTAGATTTACACAGTTTTGCCCTTCTCTGTCTTCTCCTCCTATTCCAGTCCTTCAGTTATGACAATAAAAATGTCTCCAGATATAGCTAAAAGTCATCTAAGGGCAAAGTAATGATGGGCTAGGAACAACTTGCCTATGCTGTGGGCAAAAAGATTCCTAACTACTGTTATTGAATATTCAGTGTATATTCAGGCCTAATCTGTAGATGTGGGTTTAAGCTTGGGAAGAGAAGACATGAAAGAAGGTGGCTAAATATATGGAGGTCTGCCACATTTAGGGGAAGTTACATCTTCTGCTAGGTCTAGTTGATGAATGGATAGTGAAAGTTTTGTTCAGATATGTTATAATAGGAACATTTTTAAATACTAATCATTAGATTAATTTGCAGATAGGATAGGGATCTCACATCATGCTTAGTATTCCAGTGGAAGTTGCATTAATTCATTAATACTGAAGACCTTATCTCTGCTATGTAGTCATTTCTGTGTTCTGACTTCCAAAGTCTCCTGTGCTGTCAGGAAATGACCTTCAAACAGAAAGTTCATGGACTTATCAGGGGCAGTTGCCAGTTACAAGCCAGTTTCTTTCTCTGCTGACTTGGAGATGAGTTTGTTATTAAGCATTTCTCAGCGATTTCTTGATTGCTTGTGGCCTTCAAACCAAGTGCTGGGTAAAAATACATATTCATTTTTCCAGCATTTTTAAGCCAGGTAATTGCTATTAGCTTAAAAAATAAGATTGGCTTTTTCTAGTAGGTGTAAAAGAAAGTATTGTCAGGTCCAGAAAAATGTGTAGAGAGACTCTCTCACCTTCATCAATGCATATTTAACTAAATAATTTCTGCCTGGAATTCTATCTAGCTTAGCATTTGTTCTACGGTTTTCACTTGTAATAAAATTGTCATTAAAATCATTACATTTAAATAATCTGAGATGGTTTTGGTAGACCCCCACTTTAACTTTCAGCTTCTAACATAGTCTTGACTAGAAGTAAGATGTTAACATGGGTTTAGATATGTATAATCTCTGTTTCATGATTCTTTTTAGATGCAACATAACTGAATTCTTTGTAAGGCAGCATGCAGGTACTTATTGATATAACAAAGCCTTCCCAGACATGAGTGACCAGGGACTGCTAACTTCTTCTGGCTTCAGATGTCTGGTAGAAACATTGAGGGAGTTGCCTCCTGTGACCACTTGCTGTACTAACCAGTTCTGTGAACTGTGCTATATCTGCCAGGCCACAGTGGAAGAGGATGTTGAGGTACAACATCAGAAATTAATGATCATGAGTTTGTTAAATAATCGAGGGTAATACAGCATTCTAGCTGTAGAAAGTATACAACATAGTATGAATGCTCTCTCTACAGTGGTTGTGTCAATTATTGTATGGTATAAATCTTCAACTGTTTATTTAGTTTATTGTTTGACAATTCCTTTAAAAAATAAACCTTTTTAGTAGCAATAGCCTAAATAAACTGAAACACATACTTGAGGAATTTCTAATTGCTAAGAAAGTTGATGATAAAAATGCAACTTATACAAAACTTTAATCTACATTTACAGTCCTTCTTGGAAACTATAATATTATCACTGGCCACACAAAAGCCAGAAGATCCAAATGTGCTAAAGAAACACCAGCGGCCAGGCTCGGTGGCTCAGCCTGTAATCCCGTGCCTTTGGGAGGCTGAGGTGAGTGAATTGACTGAGCCCGCGGGTTCAAGACCCGCCTGGGCAGCGAGACCTCATCTCTACAATAAAATAAAAAAATCAGCCGGGCGTGGTAGCGCATGCCTGTAATTCCAACTACTTGGAAGGCTGAGGAGGAGGGATCACCGGAGCCCAGCAGGTTAAGGCTGCGGTGGCCGGGAGCGGCCACTGCACTCCAGTCTGGGCGACAGAGTGAGACTCCAACTCAAAAAAAAAAAAAAAAAGAAAAGAAAAGAAACACCAGCACATACTTGAAAAATAATTTATTATTTTAGGAAACTGTGTCCAAAGATGATAAATTAACAAAATTCTGCAGCATGATTATTTATATAAAATGATTGTTCTTCTAAGTTAATTTCATTCATTTTCTATTGCGTGTATTATTATACATATACCAAAGAGTAAAATGGTAGTAGTTGTAAATGTCTTGGCTTTATTAATAGAGAAATTTGCAAACAGTTAAATGATGACAGTTTTACATTGGTATTATCCAATGGTTTAAAGACACAATCAGTTAAGGCTAATACTCTAATTTTGTCCAATTCATTGAATCAAGCTAAAGGCTTAGAGAGTTAATTCCAATGTAGGTAAAGTGTCTCATGGTAATTTTAACTCTATGAGAAATTAGTTATAAAAATTCAACATTAAACGTTAATGAAAAACTAGTAGTTTCTTTTTGATGATTTAATATACATACAATTTTGAGGGAGTATTGTGTTGGAATAAAAGTAATGTTCTTATTAAATTGTGGAACCTGTGGAGCAGATATATAATAAGAATAGAGTGTTGTACATATATAATTTAAAAAGGAATCCAAATAATCTTGAATAATCTACAAATAAAAAGAGAAATTATAATTGTCAAATTTACAAGTATTTTTAATAAAGGCAACTCTAGAAGATAAAATTAATGCCTATTATTAAATATATATATTTACCCTGGTGGTCCTTATTTATTTATTTTTTTTTTAGTTGGAGTCTCACTCTGTCGCCCAGACTGGAGTGCAGTGGCCTCTCCCGGCCACCGCAGCCTTGACCTGCTGGGCTCTGGCGATCCTTCCACCACAGCCTTCCAAGTAGCTGGAACTACAGGCGCACGCTACCACACCTGGCTCATTTTTTATTTATTGTAGAGATGAGGTCTTGCAAGTTGCCCAGCGGGTCATGAAGGTGGTCCTTATTTTAAGATTATTAGTGCTTACCATTAATTTTCTTTAATGTGAAACTTTCAAAGAAATACTTTGTAAATCAACTTAAGTAGTCCACAACTATATATAACTTTTTAAAATAAATTCATCTTCTAATCATTCTCTTCCTAAAGTCAATTGAAATATTTGAATAGAAGTTTATACAAACAGCCATTCCTGAAAGTAGAGTTTCTCAAAAAGAGTAACGATGAAAAGTATGTTTGCAAAAAGAAGGAATAGTCTGAATGAATTCAACACAAAGTCAAAGGTTGGATAGGATTGAATTTTAAAATTCTGTTTTTACATTTTGGAATATGTTGAATTGGAATAAGGGACAATTTTGATGGAACTTTGTTTTTAATTGAATGAATTTATATTGTATAATAGAATGACATCAGTTTGATGGCCTAAAACTTTACAGTATCTTAATTTAATTAAATATTTAAAACAATGATAAAAATACAATTCATTTGTTGATTGTGTCTTGTAAAAATAATTCATAAAGAAAGGTATTATAAATTGAAATTTAATGTACTTATAAAATAATTGGCCATTTGCAAACATTTGCACATTTCATTAAGAAAAGAAAAATAGAGTTGAGAATAGACTGCACTTAGAAGAATTGACACTAAACTTACTACATCAATTTTAATGAAAGTATTTTTTCAAAGTTGTGGTCTACACAGAAGAATCAACTGAAAGTACCAACACTGAAATTGATTATACATAAAATGCAAATATATGAATGCTTACAGGTAATTAAAACATATTGCTACCTTTTCAAAGATGCATTCTTCCCTTATCAATAACATAGTATTAGAGAAACCTTTGAGTGAAAATGTTGATTAATCTATATGAATATGTACTAAGATTTATTATTTATTTTGATGATGTTTTCTTTTAAATGTTTAAATAACAGCAAAACCTTTTTATCTTCCCTTTGTTGCTGTTATATGACAAGAAGGGTTATCTTTTTTATGTTTTTAAGTTATTTTTCTTTCTTTTAAAAAAAATTTTAGAGGCAGAGGGTCCATGTGAAGATATGTTACATGGATATATTGCATGATGGTGATGTATATTTTAGAAAGAATTTTACTCAGTATAGTTTTTAAATAGAAATATTTTAGTTATTTTGAAGTATACAATAAATTATTATCTACAGTCACCCTATTGTGCCACCAAACCCAGCTCTTTTTACATTCTATCTAGCTGTATTTTTGTGCCCATTTTATTTACCTTACATAAGTAGAATGATATCTGCCTGTGAATGATTCATTACTTTTAGCATAATCCTCACCAACACTTGTAATTTTTTTAATGTCCACCCCAACAGATGTAAGATATTCCACTGTAGTTTTGATGAGCTATTTTCTGATGATTTGAGATGTCGATACTTTTTTCATATATCTGTTGGCTACTTTTATGTCATTTTTTGAGAAATGTGTGTGCCCTAAGCCCATTTTTAAAATGAGTTGTTCGTTTTCTGTTGTTGTTGTTTTTGGTTTGTTTTTGACTATTGAGTTGTAGGAGTTCTTTGAATATTTGGGACATTGATATATATATGATTTGAAAATATTTTTTTCCCCATTTTGTAGGGGGTTTTTTTGCACTTTGGGTCATTTTCTTTCTGGTATAGAAGTTTTGTAGTTTGATATAGTCCCACTTGTTTATTTTTGTTTTTGCTACCTCTGTTTTGGAGTCATAGCAACAAAATCACTGCCAAGACCAGTATCATGGAGCATTTTCCCTAAGTTTTCTTCTAGGAGTTTTACTGTTTCAGATCTCAAATATAAGTTTTTAATCCATTTTGATTTATTTTTGCATATAGTGTAAGATAAAGGTAAAATTTCATTCTTTTTCATGTGGATATTTAGTTTTTCTGATATATTTGTTGAAGAGAATGTCTTTTTCTTTTAAGAAACTAGGAATAGAACGCATTACCTTAACATAGTAAAGTCCATATAGGAAAAGCTTACAGCTAACATCACGCTCAGTGGTGAAAAACTGGAAGCTTATTCTCTATGATAAGGAACAAGGCAAAGATGCTCACTCTTGCCATGTCTATACAATGTAGTATTGGAAGTCCTAGACAGGGTAATTAGAACAGACAATGAAATGAATAGCATTCATATAGGGAAGGAAAATTTAAAGAATAAGTTCAGCTGCTTTTTTCTTTGCCATAGTAAAACTTCTTAGAGCCTTCAATATCCTCACATGTAGTATTAATTACTTTAGCAGAATACCTTTTTTTAGGGAGCATGTTGTGGAACTAAAGTGCTAACAAACAATTTTAGGAAATCTTACTCTTCATAGAAGGAAAAATTTAAAGAATTTTTGGTAAGTGAACATAAATCAGAGTTTGTATTGTGAGGAACATGGCAGTTGGATTGAAGTGTTGTAGAATCTCTGGGTTCTCCAAATAAAACGACATGCCATACATGCAGAAAAATACTGCTGTTTTGGGGAAAGAAATGATGATGGACTGGAGTTGTAATACAACTGATACACTAATGGGGATGGAGGGAACACTGGTGAGAATCTGCATATGTGAGATAACAGATTCCAAAAAGAGATACAGAGTTTGGTCTGGGTCCTCATGTAAAAAATATTTAAATGCTTAAGTATAATTTGGGTGGAACTCTTTGTATTTCAAGATTAATATATTGCTATATAAGGTGGCTGTATATTTTCCTTTAAATAATGAGCTTTTATCACTCTTCACTTAAATCAAATGTAGTTTGCAACAATTCAAGATGCAATTTTTTGAAAGCAATCTTTTTAGTAGACTGACATTCACAAAAGCTGTAGCACTATTTATCAGCAAGTATAGTTTGGGCCTTAAATTGTTCTGGGGAATCCCTAATCAGAGATATTTGACAAGTGGCATTATACCTGCTTTGTAAATGTTGATCCCAGGCTCAACTTATTTTAGTCACTCAGTGTGATTTGTCCCAGAATCTCCTGTGAGCTTATTTTGCTAAGCAATCAATCACAATCTAATAACTGATCAGCCTTTCTGTGTTCTTCACAAAGAAGACATATCACTCAGAAAGATTTCGTAACACTATTTTCATGAAGTCTGGATCTACTCAGGATTTGATGGATTTAAGAAGACAAACAGAACAACTTGTTGACTACCTCAGGATAGAAAATAGCCTCTGATAAAAGTACCAGAAGCATGAGAAATTGAAGTTGAGAGAAGACTCATTGGAACTAGCCAGGAGACAGGAAAAAAAGAGAAACAGAAATAAAATTGTTTTCCATTAGACAAGACTGGTTCAGACTGGTATTTTCTCTCTTATAAGAATTAAATTTGTTTTACTCACTTTGTTAGAAGTCAGAAATTCTTTACTTTCCAAACAGTATACTTTTTCTTCTGCTTTTATACTTCATTTTATATGGGGAATGGGAAATAGAGGATGTCTGACTTATTAGTAGATGGTTGTGGTGAGTTTTCTTTTGTTGTTGTTTTGCCCTTAGCCATTTTTTAGGTGGTTAAAATTTTACTGCTCTACTTGAGGACCCGGTTTCTTCTCTTGCTTGGACTCAGAGATAACAGATTTGTGCTTAATTTCCTGACAGTAAATTGTGAAGGAATAGATTATCAGGTTGGTGCACCAGAAACTGTAATCTGGAGACCCTGAGATTTTGTAATTCATAGATAGGTTCATCAGGGTATAGCTCTGTTGGCAGATTAGTCAGAGGATAGCATCAAGATCTTCAGGATATTGTTTAGGCCTTAAGGGTCTTTATATTGCAAATTATTAAGTAATGTTTAAATTTATTGTATTAAATGATTAAATGCACTAATTTAAAAATAAGGATTTAAAAAGAATTATTAAATATACTCTGACCAAAAGAAAAATTTGTCATGAATAAGCAAGCACTCTAAACTTGGAGTCAGTCAACTTAGGGAAAGATTTCGGTTCCAACACTGATTTGCAGGGCTGCCTTGTGATAATCTTCTTGGAGTTTCTGGTTTTTCACTTGTAAAATACACGTAATCTTCATCATATGTTTTTTTGTGAAAATTAAGTGATATACAGCATCCAGAAGTAGTCTGTAAACTTCACTTGCAATGCATTATAAGGTATCATCATTTTTATTAAAATTATTATTGCCTTTTGTAGAATTTGCTTGGGTCAGCCCATCTGCAAAATTGTGACATTTAAATTGTAGTATGCCTTGCTTGCCTTTTCATGAAATGGACAGAATGTACAAAGTGTTGTAGATATAAACACTTACAAAAAAAGTAGCAAGAATGGCCAACTATTTACATAGAAAGTAAGAGACCTGAAGGAGGAGGGTGAGTTTTGCACCTCTGTTTTTACTGGGTAGTAAATTGGGACCCCTTTCATTTATTACTCAACCACCCCTCTTAGCCTCAGGCCTTGCCTTGTTCCTTTAATGGAACTTGATAAGAGTAAGTCAGGCTTATGAACAATGACTTGAAACCTAAGAGTGGGGTATGAAGCTCCTAGACTACTACTGAGTGAATACATATTAAATTATGTGAGAGAATTGCATAGTGTCCAAACAAACATTTCCCAGTTATTGAAGACTTTTAATGTATTTTTTTGAGGGGGTATAACTTTAGATTTACAAAGTTATACCTTGAAAGATATTAATAATGTATTTTATTTAAAAAATAATGGTCTTAAGGTACCCAATGACTTTGGACAAAGCAATTTGCCACTTGACCTCAGTTACCGATTTCTTAAATCAGGAGCTTGGACTGAAGTGGATATGAAAATCGCTTCTAATTGGAACTTCTGTGACCCTATTATTAATAGTTATTGAATGAACTGCTATTAACAAATGAGAAGCAACAGTGTTGCTGATTCAGATTTGAGCAGACTATCTTGATGTTGACAGGGATGTTACTATGGCAACATATCTTATATTCAGGTAGGTCACCAGGAATTTATGGAAAAGAAAGCAAATTCTTTCAGGACCAAGTGACTTCCAGAGACCTTAGACCAATGGGACTAATAATAGTAAACAGTAAGAGGTCTCCATGGCCCATAGGTGTACGTTTATTATTTCTTTTGATAGTCACAACTATCTAGCAACAGCTCCATTTATCACCCCAGATTTTCAGTTGAAACTTAAAGGGCTTTAGTGACTTTCCCAGGCCCACTGCCAGAAAGTGACTGAGTTAGAGTCTGAACCCAGAATGCCCAGGCTTCAGAACATGAACAAGTAATCTTTACTACATTCTGCCAATTTCTAGCTTCAGTTTCTGTCCTAAGTATATTACTTCTGGTTGCATAATATTCTGATTATACAAGTTAATTAGACAAACATACAGAACAAGCAAACAAACAAAACCAAAGCAACAACTCAATAATTAAGACAATTAAAGCCTACGTTCTGTCTTTTTCTCTTAAAATGTCTTACCATGGTATAATCAGATTCTAACCCTATATGCTTATTAAGAAGACATTCTTGTTTTTGTTAAATTTTGAGGGTAGAAGTACTTGACTGTTCCACTAGTTCCAATTTATATCCATACCTAATGTAGTGAAGCTTTAAATTTACAATAGCCAAGCAGATATTCTTGAAAATTGTAAAATGAATTTTAGTTTCTACAAAATATCTCCATGTTTTTCACCAGAAAAAAAAAAAAGATCTGGTATCCTCATATGTTCTGTGGTCAGAATTATTTGAAGTAACATCAGTGAAATATTCCCTTTGAGAGGAAACTACAATCTAAATAAGTTATGTTGCTGTTATTCAAACCCTGCAGGTAGAGAAGCTATGCTCTAAGCAAGTGGGAAGAGGAATCATCAAACATTGAAGTCTGGGTGACAGGCAGATAACCAAATGGCTTACTGCACATCCTCAGAGGTGGAATTTATCTTGATGAAATCAGGACACTCCAGTATTGTGATCTTCATTTCTCAGGCCTCAAGTCTTGACCTAGTGCCTTAAGAGGGCATCATCTTTTGGGATTGGATTTACTCTATTCGTGAAAGAGGGGTGTGTAATTAACAGCAACTTAATACATTTGCTATGAAAACTATAAATAGTGGTGCAGCCAACTGGCCATTGTCTCCATTTAGAGTTGTAGTTCAGTGATTACATTGTCTGATAAGAGCTGACACATATGACCACAGATAAGCAATAGCCTCAGTGATAAGGAACGTCTATAGTAACTGCAAGATAAAGATTTGTGCAATTCTTAAGCCTAGACTTCTTCTCTCTTAAAGATCATTTTGTTGTTGTTCCCTGAGTTGGAGTCTCACTCTGTTATTCAGCTGAGTTCGGTGGCACCATCATAGCTCACCACAGCTGGGCTCAAGAGATCCTACTACCTCAGTCTCCTAAGTAGCTGGGACCACAGGTGTGTGCCATCATACCCAGCTAATTTTTGATTTATTTTAGAGGTGCAGTCTCCCTATGCTGCCCAGGCTGGTCTCAAACTCCTGGGCTCAAGCAATCCTCTCACTTAAGCCTCCTAAAGTGTTAGGATTACAGGCATGAGCCATCATGGCCAGCACTCTGAAGAATCCTTTAACAGACACTGTGCTTTTACTGCTGCTACAGAAAATTCTATTTGAAGAGCCCATCATAATCAGAACATTGCTTTGTGACTATTGGGATGCTGACGGATGATTCTTTCATTTATTTATCTCTTATGCCATCAGCTCATATCTACCTTAGATAGTTTTCTACATCCTCTGGGCCAGGAGCTTGAATGCATAAGTCAGAACCGCCATACTTCTGAGGACAGTTCTTAGATGGTGTCTGCAATATCTCTGTAATTTAGATTTTTCAACCTGAGGTCCACTGTTAACCAAATCCCATCATGACTGCCACTCCTTCTTTTGATATTAATACGATCAACTACTTTTGACGAAGTCAGTCAGCTAGCCTGCCTTTTCAAATTACCTTGAAAACTTCTGTTCTCATTCATCTTGCTGTTATTTCACATTTCTTACTCTAAGAAGGCAAATATTTTTTTCCTTATTCTGAAGTTGGGAGTTGGAGAAGTTGATTGCTGTTTTCACCTAGATTCTTTCAGCTTGATATTTTCCATAGCCATGCTATAATTAATAATCTTTTTTTATTCAGTAGTACCTATTCAGTTATCCATGCTAACATGAGAAATACAGAAATTTTTCTTTTCTTTTCTTTTCTTTTCTTTTTTTTTTGAGTTGGAGTCTCACTCTGTCGCCCAGACTGGAGTGCAGTGGCCGCTCCTGGCCACTGCAGCCTTGACCTGCTGGCTCTGGCGATCCTTCCGCCTCCGCCTTCCAAGTAGCCGGAATTACAGGCATGCGCTACTATACCCAGCTGATTTTTTATTTATTGTAGAGATGAGGTCTTGCCAAGTTGCCCAGGCAGGTCTCGAACCCACGGGCTCAGGCAATCCACTCACCTCAGCCTCCCAAAGGCACGGGATTACAGGCTGAGCCACCAAGCCTGGCTCCAGAAAATGTTTAAAGAAAAGGTCCTCTGGGCTCGGTGGCTCAGCCTATAATCCCGTGCCTTGGGAGGCTGAGGTGAGTGGATTACCTGAGCC
>NW_007232815.1:330932-340177 GCF_000164805.1 Carlito syrichta | reverse complement strand
TAGCCAGGCGTGGTGGCACGCGCCTGTAGTTCTAGTTACTTGGAAGGCTGAGGCAGAAGGATCGCCGGAGCCCAGCAGGTCGAGGCTGCAGTGACCAGGAGCATGCCACCACACTCCAGTCTGGGCAAGAGTGAGACTCCAACCCCCCCCTCAAAAAAAGGCAAAAAAAAGGTCCTAATTAACTTTAGAACTAAATTGTACTCCCCATTTACATTCCTTCAAGAACTTGCCTTTTTCCTTGTCTCCTGACTTTTCTCCTTTCTTCTGTGTTTCTTCCTTATTTTTTCCTTCTCTTCCATTCTGCTTTGAAATAATTCAACCCAGAATATATTTTTGACAGTCATACAAATTACGTTTTGTGTGTGTGTGTGTGTGTGTGTGTGTACACGCACACTAATGTCTTGGGTAGTGCGAGGACAATATGCAACCTGGGGTGTTGAGAGCCTAAGTAGCATAAGGAGGATACACCCAGGGAAGGACAGGGGGTGGGAGGTAGGAGTGGTAAGTTGTCAACAACAAAAAATGAAAGATTGATGATATACTAGAGGGATTAATTATGTACATAAATGTGTTAATATATTGACTATAATCAGACAATTTTCTTATCGTTGGAGGAATGGTTTACAGCATATGAAAAAAGAGAAAATTAGAATAAGCCTTATGGTTTTGGCTTGGAATTAGAGGTATCAGTGTAAACTCATAATTAGATTGATAAATATGTTGAAATTCTGACCCCCAGTACCTCAGGATATAGCAGTAGTTGAAGATAAAGCCCTTAAAGAAGTATTAAGGTTAAATGAGGTCATTAAGGTAGACCCTAATCTAATATGACTGGTGTCCTTGTAAGAGGAAATTTGGATGCACAAAGAGAGACTAAAGGTGCACATAACAGAAGAAGGGCCATCTGCAAGCCAAGAATAAAGTTTTGGGGGAAATCAACCCTGCTGACACTTTCACTTTGGACTTCCAGCCTTCAGAAATATGACCAAATAAATTACTGATGTTTAAGTCACCCAATATCTGGTATTGTGTTATGGTCTCCTTGGCAAACTAAACATGCATACATATAGAAATATGGAAATAAAAATGGATAGAAATGTGAATAGAATTAATTTAGATATAAATATGCATGTACAAAGAGGGACCCCCAAAAAACCCCAAAATTTATTTATAAAAAATTGTGTATTTATTCTAGCATGTTTGAACTTCAGTGACTTTATTTGATGCAATATACCTACTGAGATGGTTTTTTTCCACTGCTCAAAAACGTTAAGTTGTCACTTTTGATCCCTTTTAGTACTTCTGCCATCTTTTTCACCTTTTCCACGTAGGCAAACGGTGAGGAATTTTCCATCTTGAAAAAAAAAAAGTCACTCAAGGCAAGATTGAATGAATAGGAAACGTAGGGCACTTGCCATTTTGGTCAAAAACTGCTTAACACTCAGCATGATGTGGGCAGGTGTCCTTGGAAATCACCCATTATGAAATGGCAAATATGTTCAAAGAGTCTCTCCAAAAAATTCACTGAAGCCCAGTGAAGACTTTCACAACAACGCTAGCTGACACACTGATGCCAATGGATTCCTAGAATACTTACCTAGTGGAGGAAGTATGTACTCCAAAGAACCCACCCTCCAAAGGATAACTTCAGTTTTTTTAGGTCCTCCCCTTATATCTGTGTGAACACACACACACACGCGCACACATACACACACACACACACACACACACACACACACACAAAGTATATTATATCTTGCCCAGTTCTGGTCACTGGAGAGGTCCTGGAACTGCAACATCACAAGGGTAACAAGGGAAATTTGGCTTCTAAATACCCAGTCTTGGTTGCTAAATAACATTTCCCACTAAAAGGAACAAGAATTTGGAGAAGGAGGTGATTAATACCCTGGGGCAGGGAAATACAAGTTGTACTTTATACATGCTATTTTTCCCAAAAGAAAATAAATTATCAAGGAATGAGAGGAACATAGACAAGAGTCAATTCCTTAATCCTGCTACTGGGAAAACTTGAGATTTTCGCCCTGTAAATAGATTTTTTAAAATCTTGAGTCTAAACTGATATAATTAATAAATGAACAAATCAAACATTGGTGAAGAATCATATATTTATATAATTTCAAAGTAATTCCCATACAATATTTAATAGCCACAAGTAGTAAGAGGTGACTAGCATTTCTGTAGGAAAACTGGCAAATGTGACCTTAATCAAGTGTTTAAAGTGAGCATCAGTAATGGAACAAATTAGAATCATATAGCAGCTGATCAAATAAAACTAGAAAAAACACATTGCTTCTGTGACAGTCTTGCCAAAAACTGAATATAATTTTAAAGACTCATTAAATAAACCCAAATTGAAAAACATAATATAACTTAATTAGTGGACAATCTTCAAAAGTATCATCAGGGCCATAAAAACCAAGGAAAGATGAGAAACTCTTCCCAATTGAAGGAGACTAACATTGACATGACAAGCAAATGTAATGCATGATCCTGATTTAGACCTATTTACTGTAAAACTTATTATTGAGACAACAGACAAAACTTGAATGGGTTTGTGAATTACATACTAGTAGCACATCAATATTAATGCCCTAATTTTGGTATCATTTTGTAGAAATAATGCATTAAAACATTCAAAGATGATGGAACATTATGTCAACACATGCTTCTCAAGTTGCTCAGGGATAAAAAGGGGTTCTTTTTGTATTATTTTTGCATTCTGCAACTTTGAAATTAATTCAAAATGAAAAAACAAAGTAAGTATTGTTGGTACAGTTAGTTCTCTCTACAGCGATTCATATATCCATCCATTTTCATTAATCTATTCATCAGCCTGTTTAAGACACTTTTCTTTTTTAACTCAGATTTATTGTAATATCGTGGGCTTATAGAAGTGTTACCTAGGAGTTAGAAAATATAAACTCCACTGTCTACCCAGGGACTGTGATGAATATTTTCATCCATTCTACCATAATTAAACTCATAGTCATTCTAAGAGGCAAGTTTTTGCATACATAATTTACAGACAGAGGATGAGGCTCAAAGAGTTTGAATGACTTGCTCAAAGACTTGTTCAGCTCTAGTGTGTCAGGTGTCAGAATTCAGTGCCTCATACAGTCTTGCATTATTTCTGACAAATCATGATAACCTCATCTGGCTTAAGGGGATAAACTTCAGTCAAGTAGTAAGATTCCTTAGAACTTCTTTGCAGTGCTAAGAATATGAGAAATAAGCAAAGAATTCTAAGAAATTGTCTGAGTCCATAAATTTCAGTGGAAAGAGACCTAGGTTAGTCACTTAAAAAATGGCAGATCTTGCTTTGGTTTTATCAGTTGTGGTTGTGTTTTTCTTGTGGCTGTTCAAGTCATTCAAGTACCCAATATCCTTATTCTTAAAATGTTTAAAACCACCTAGTCCATAATTTTATTAGGGGACTTAAAGAACACATGAGATGATGAGTTAAAGATTGTATACCTATAAAGGTGCTGTATTGATATGACACAATGATAATTTTTATTTGAGTATGAATTGTCCTTATAATTAGAATACAAATTAGAATAAAGGAATACATCTTCCTTTATAGATGGGTCAATCCATAATCTCCAGGTACTCAATTTCTTTTCTTGAAAATTGAAGGCTATGATAGTACAGTAGAGTCATTGCATAATTGATTGTAATCCTTCACTATCTCTAATTCATTTTTCCTTTCCTGTGACTATGTAGCATTCTCCCAATAGAACCTTGAGCTCAACTACACTTGTTTTGGCCAATGGAGTGTTAGGAAATGTGATACAAGCAGTGGCCTGAAAAATCTTGATTATTGGGGTTTGTTCTTACTTGTCCTCTTCTTTGCCCCAAAAACAAATGCCCAAGTAAGTAGCCGGTTTCTGCAGAAGGACGAGAGACATGGAGGGCCTGTTTGTTCCAGAAATCCTAGCCATTGACCTCCTAGATTAACTGACAGAGAACTGAGCCCCAGATATACTAGTGCACCCATCAGCTGACAAGACCAGTTAATTTACTAACGGTAGAGAGCAGCACTCAATACACACTTATTGTTTAAAACCCCCAAACAATGCAATGTTCTTGTAATAAGAAGTATATTACATACTAGGAAATAAAAGGCAAAGTTTCCATAGCTTTAACATAAGTCAAGAAGTTTTAACATTACTTTTATACCTACCACTTTCCACTTGGACCATTTCCTTTAGATTGTCCTATACCTATAGCAACTGAGGACTGTATTTCAGAAATAATGGATTAAGGAAATACAGCAGCAGCTACTCAAGAGATTCCAATATTGAACTTCCACTTGAAATCTGTCTCACTGCACACATCTCTAGGGCTCAGTGTAGAAATAGAGAACTAAGCATGATTACAACCTAGAATACTACATATAAGTAGAAACAATTAAGTCATCTAAGACCCTTTTTCCCCCTGAGATTATGGTATGTGGGATCCTTTTATTTTGGGGTGAATGGATAAAGAAGTTTGATTTTAAATGTAAAACTTTTGAAATAGCTATGTTAATAATGCCTTTTTGCCTCAATTAATTTATGTCATTTAGCATTTCTTAAAGTATTTTTATAATTATAATAAGTTATGATATTATAAATCTCTCTTCCAAATTTTTGTAGTAATTTTGCCAAAAATACTTTTAAAATTTCTCTGCATCCTCCATGTAGTGCTGTCCTTCTGGCAGCTAAACTGATGTGTTTTCTTGAGTACAAACTGTAACATTAACTTTCAAACTCCATTCCTCCATAATGGATTTTGAATGGCTACCTTGCAGGTAGAATCAGAAATGTTGCCTTCCTCCTTTTGAAAGAATATAAAGAAATCTTGCTTTAAGAGGACAGGTGTTACAACTAGTATTCTGACAGAATTCCAATTCCTAGCAATTGCATTCTAACTACAGAATAACACAGTTTGAATTACACCAGATTTCTTTGCTCACCTATTCTTATTTAAGAATTGAAATGTTACAGAATACAACATTTGTATAATAAATACCAAGATACTTATTTTTTAATGAATCCTGTAGTAAATCCTATACTAAATATGGTTTAACTGGACAAGGAGGAGAATATCTTTGCCTGGGACTGTCATTAACAAACTGTATAATTTTTTACATTACTTAACCTCTTCGACTATTGCTTACTTTACATGTATTAATATGGAAAAATGTCTACCACAATTATTGAGTTAAATGGTGAGACAATTGAATTTATGGTCTAATCTTGTGATGATATATACATGGGCTTCTCATTACCCAAGTCCCTAAAGTTAGACAAATATGCATGGGAGTAAATACAAATATTCACTAATATATTAAATATTTAGAAAAATTAACTTCCATTTAATCATCCTTCTCTACTTAATGTTTCCACTCATACATCATAGTTTTGTAAATCATCTGTAAGTCATTTCTAAATGTAGTTTCCAACAATACAATATAAATTCAAGGCAAGTCAATAGCAAAATGAAATTGCAGATCATGTACTGAGTGCAATATTTCTTGGATTCTGGGTAGTAATATTGAAGAATTACTTAAATTATACCACAAACTATTTCCAATTAAGTACTGCATTTGAATAACAGGGGAAAAATCAAAGAAGGGAGGAAGGAAGGGAAAGAAGGAGGGAGGAAGATAATATGAAGATAGCAGAATTGGCACTGCAAACATATTTGAAAAAAGAATACCAAAAATTAAGAAAGATCTTTGGCATCTTGTGGTAGTACTAATTATTATTTTTGTTTATGCATAGCACTGTATGATTGGGCTGAAAAAAGAGATATGAAATAAAGCTGACATACTATGCAGTCACAAAATTTGGAGAGAAAAGTTATTCAAAAGTATCAGCACTTGAGTCATACTTTGCTCATTCTATAATTAATATATGGGTCAATTACATTTTAAAAATATACATATTTCATATTGAATTTCATATTTTTAATTTTGTTTTTTCTCTTTAAAATGAAATTTTGCTACTTATTTTAAATGACTCAATATCATGTATCTTCAGATAGAGATCTTTTATATATTCTATGTAGCAATGTACACATGTGCACACATAGACCTATGCATATGCAGAATATATATATGTATATTTCACTTTTTTCCAATGGAGCCAAAACAGCAGATTTGCTGGTTTTTTCCCATGCAAATCCAGAGTGGATCCCAGTTCTTCCTTAGCTTCAACATGCAGATGCAAGTTCTATACAGTCAGAGCAGATAGATAAGGAGCCGTGGTCAGTATTTCATAGAGCACTTGGGATTTCTAGCTATGCTTAAATATGTAAAAATTGAAACAAGAAGAGCTAAAGTTGAAGAAGTCTATGGGCTTGTACTATGAGTGAATTTTTAAAAATTCAGATTCAAAGATTAAATTGTTTTCAGACTGGCCTGTGATGTGAATAGCATGGGCCAGGGAAAAGGATCAGATGATAATCTAGAACCTAGAGGACATAAAATGTGGTTTATGCAGGGCAAGATTTTTCTAACATGGGGGGTGGAATTCTAGAGATGTTAAACCACACTCTGAGATATACAATTGGGAATATATATTTATACTGATAGATTTATATATACATGCATATATTATTTTCTCAAATTATATATTCAAATTTAGATACTTTTGTCTAGTAAAATCAACCCATTAGCCAGGTGGGGTAGCTTATGCCTGCAGTTCCAGCTACTTGGAAGGCTGCCGAAGGATCACCTGAGCCCAGCAGGTCGAAGCTGGAGTGACCGTGACCATGCCACTGCACTCCAACCTGGGCAATGGAGTGAGACACCAACTCAAAAAAAAAAAAAAAAAAAAATCAACCCAGTACCAAGTTCTCACTTTTCTGTTGTGGGAGCAAATAATTATATCAATTTTGAACATCTTAAAATGTCTAATTAAAAGATATTACTGCAAGATTATCATAGATTTCTAGCCACATCAGAAGAGGTTCATTGACTAATTCAGCCAACAGTTTGGTTCTAAAAGAGCCTGGTCAAGGGTTATTTCTTTGTTAGTGGCCTTGTAGTTCAATGGCATAATAGATTACAACAATCAACTAATCTCTCACATTGATAATGTCTGAATGATCATGGCCTTGTTACCTATATCTTTAACAACAATAAAGGAAAAACAATAAAACAAAACACACACACACACACACACACACACACACACACACACACACACACCATCCTGTGAAATTCTAGATCTCGGCCAGCGGCAAGAACTGAAGGAGCAGAATCAAATGCAGGTGCTCAGGAAAAAGTCCAGTGAAACAGGGAAGCAAGCATGCCCAAGAAGCAGAGCCACAACAGTGTGCAGTCCAGGCAGATGATGAGCATGGGGAAGGAGAAACAATTTTTAAAAATCATTCTATACTCCAAAAGGGCAGATGAAAAGCAGAAAAATATCTAAGAGGTGGTGATCTGGAATCCAGGCAGATGGTGAGTGGGATGAGTGGTCAGCACAATGGAGAGCAGCCAGAGGCCCGGCAATCAAGCTCCTGACTCTAGGACATCAGCTCTTTGCAAGACACTGGGCAATTGCAAGGCAAGGCCCTTGCGATGGGGAATCTGACCACAACATGACACAGTGGAACAATCACTGGCTCTGGAGTTGAAAAGTCCTGAGCTCGTATATTTATTCTAGTATTTATGGACTATAAGACTTGAGTAAGCCACCTAAAAACTTCATCTGTAACATGGTTAAATAACAACTCTTTACTCATCTGAAGATTAAAGTGGTACACATTTGTACAACACAGAGCATAGTACTTAGCATATAACAAGTGTTTATAACTTATGATTTTATTAGACCCGAGAGAAGGTGAGCATGTTAGCCACAAGAAACTTACAACAATTAATCACAATGTGGGTCTTAAGGTTCTTTAAATCCCTGTCCATACTTCTAGAGTCCAAGTTAGAACTGATTCTGGCATGCAATGAGTGAGATACCAAATGATTTCAAGTGATCCTGGGTTCACACAGGGAGGTGAGAAATGCAGAGGGTGGGAAGTGAGACAGAACAGTTCGTCTTGTGCAGGAAACATCGGCAGACTGATTTTCTAAAGAGAGATATTTTTAATTTAATTCCCTTTGCACCTGTTCCTCTGCCTGGGCTCCTGTTATATTAAACTCTAAAATAGCTATTATCACCATTTGTTACAATGCTGATGCAGAATAATTGAGCATGTCCCTGGAGAAATTCTACAAACAAATTCCTTAATTCTGCAGAATTATTCAGAGTCCAGAGAGGATTCCACATGCTCCTTTACTTTCTCATCAATGTTGAACAATTAGTTTCTGGCTCAGGTATATTTATAGCATCAGTGGTGTTAGGAATGGTCAGTGAGGTGATGCTTTGGTGCCAATAATGGGGAAATGACACTTTCCAATGCAGTGTATATTGCAAGTATAATGCATATAATGCAGTGAATTTCTCAGTGTTGATTGCAAGATCCAGTATGAGTTAGCTTTTTCTGCCATTTTACTCTGAATAGTGCAATGGGAAACACTGAGAGAGTATGGGTTTAAAGAGACAGGGGCCAGAGAAGGGGTGTGGGTGTGGCACACACAAGACACAATATGGATTGTATTGCTGGAGGCACCAAGATATGATTTATCAAGAGATGAACCAGGATGCAAATGATATGTGTTGAAATCCTCCAGTGGACTGTGAATTCCTCTAGTTTGATTTATAACAAGCACACTTAGCATAATCCTTGGTACATATCTCTAAAATTGTTCTGTTTGTCTTCGTTTGAAAGGCTGGAGGGAAAACAAAAAAGGGTAAATCAACATTGATAAAGATTTAACATGTGTTTATTTTCCTCTGTAATTTATCCTGTTGCCCACCTTTGGTGAGGACTAATTTTCAGAATATTCCATCTGGCCAGTAAGATGGCATGTGAAGTCAGAATAGTAATATCCTGTATCACTCCTGCCAGAGGGTTTAGTAACTTTAAATTTTGTGATACTTCTGCCCAGGCACTTCACATCACTGTTTGAAATTTGGTTGTTCTAGCCATGCTCGGTGGCTCAGCCTGTAATCCCACACCTTTGGGAGGCTGAGGTAAGTGAATTGCCTGAGCCTGCGGGTTCGAGACCTGCCTGGGCAACTTGACAAGACCTCATCTTTACATAAATCAAAATGAGCCGGGCGTGGAGTGCATGCCTGTAGTTCAGGTACTCGGAAGGCTGAGGCAGAAGGATTGCC
>NW_007232815.1:241059-330888 GCF_000164805.1 Carlito syrichta | reverse complement strand
AAAAAAAAAAAAAAAAAAAAAGAAATTTCATTGTTCTTTCATATTTTTATTTCCTCAATAGCTCTTCCCCTTTCCTTTTAATCCAGTGGCTATGCTAGGGTAGGAAACAAGACTGCAGTAGACAGGATGGAAAGAATATGGGTTATAATGTGGGATTTGCCTTGATCTAAGTCCCACCTACATCTCTCTAACTTAATTTTGTGATTCCAAGTTTCCATTGTGTTTTAGATTCTTGTCTATAATGATATCTAATTCCATGAGTTGTCCTGTGAAAGAATTGAAATATATGTAATAAATATAGAATTGTGCCAGACTCAAACTTGGAACTTTATTTAGGAGTTAAACCCATGTAATACCTATGGAAATACTACCTCCATTAGTTAGCAACTGGACAAGCATATCTTGAAGATGGTTTGTAAGGCTAACATTCTAAGATTCTAATATTCTATGTCAGAAAATCCAGGACCTAGTCACAACCATTTCACTCATATGCTACAGAAATACAGAAGACATGTACCTCTATACTAAGGCCTTATTATGGCAGCCAGACACTTTGTTTCAACCCAAGTCTAGGACATACTACCAGCTCCCCTCCCTTCCAAAAAATTAAAACTTACATCTCCAAACTACAGAAAATACTAAAGTCTATTCTCTTTAATGATTCAGTAAATATCCCATGATATAATATCTGCCTTAGATAGCACAAAGTAGAGTATACTATTACATATTGCTAAAATCACAAATTGAGCTGACTATAAGCAATGACTTTCATGAGATTAAAATTCAGTATTTGAAGAAGTAGTTAGTATATAGAGATAAATGTAGATGTCTTGGAATGCTTACTAAAGAGAGAGATAGAAAGGGTTTATAATACCATTTTAGGTATAGAAACAAGAATCTGGAAAAATAAATCTGCTTTTTCAAGTACTATTTTAAAAATTTGTTACATGCATTTTGTATTTTTTTAAAAAGTCTTTTGACGTTTATGGATAAGAAGTAGCTTGCAAGATTTTTTTCCAGTTCTCTCCTAGAACAGAAAAAAGTCTGTAAATATTTCTGTGAGACAACTATGACCGTGGTAGTATGAAAAGAGGTTAAGTTGCCCTACTAATAATAGGGTCTTTTGATTAGAAGTGAATTTCTTTCTGTGATTTTCCCTAAGTGTGTTATCATATGACTAATTGATGAGGATGATAAAGGTAACAAGGTTTATGTTTTTATTGAAAAATGTTGTAATTTATTATTTTTTTTTAAACAGATAGATGAAACCACATAAAACAAACTCATAACTTAATAAACTGTTTCAAGTCAAATAGCTTTGCATCCACCAAAATTGGTCAAGAAATAACTCTGGTAACCACCCCAGAATTTCTGTATCATGTGCCTCATCCCAAACACACCCCTTCCTCTCCCACAGCAACCTATGCCAACTTTGATAGTACTTGTTTTCTTGATACTCTTATTTGTGCCATTCAATTTTGCATTCTTAGTCACTATAGTATATAACAGGCTGTTTTCCTTTTTTTTTCTAATTGGTTATATTTTGATTCCTTTTTGATCTATAGTTTCTTCTACCATACCTCACTTTTTATTTGTTTTAATAAAATTAACTTATTAAAAATAAGATTGAGAGAGTGAGCCTGTTTGAACTATACAGTTTTCCTCATCCTGGGTTCTGTGATTACAACCTCTGAATCGGGCTCAGCTTCCATGGCTTCAGTGGGACTCTAGGTGGTCTTATTTCAAAAGGCACATAAAGTCTGGTTTTGTTATTTCTTTGATGTTAGAAGCTATTAGTACTTAATGCATTTGCCCATTAAATAATTGAGGGTTGAAATTGTGATGTTTAAATTCCATGTTTCTTTGCATATTAGTTAAATAACTCTGTAAGGAAACACTTGTCCTCATCTCCTATTTAGCTACTCTATGATACATGTCATACAGGAAAGGCAGAATAAAAATCTTCATAATATTTATCTCTGTCTGTATTCAAGTTAGTGAACATTTTCCTATCATCCTCCAAAGGTGACCATTTAAAAAAAGGCACCATTAATGCATGTATTTAAACTTATTTGATGGATTTTAATTCATCACAATTATTAACCTTGTGGAAGCTAAAGTTATCCCATATTTGAGAGTGGTATTTTTTATTTAAAACTGCATCTGATGTGTATTGACTGATAATTGTTTTGAGTACTTCATATGTATTATTCAACATAATTCTCTCAGAAGTCCATCAAAGTATTCTTTCACAAATGAGAAAGCTGAAATACAAAACCTTTCAGTGACTTGCCAAAATTTCTTTATAGATGAGATGAAGCTGCAATAGAAATCAGGGTTACCTTTTTCCTTAATCATTCTGCTGTCTTTCTTGTCCAAGTGTACTCATTGATATTTTAGAATTTTAGATTTGGTGTTTATATTATTTTGTAAAACATTTTTGTCAATGTTCAAGTCTATCTTTTCCCTCATTTTACCAAGGAAATGGAGACAGAGAAGTTAAGTGACTAACTCTAAATTATACTGCATATGTGCTGCATAAGGGGCAAAGCTCAAACTCAAGTCTTGAGCCTGCTGTCCTTTGAAGCAGTACTGTCCCCCCCACCATGCGATCACTGCAGTGAATGTAAATAGTTGACAGTGTACTTCCACCTAAATGTCACAGGCTCAAATCCAAGAGGAGAATCTGTTCATCTGTTTCCAAGTAGAGATAATCATATATTTGAGATGCATACATTTATATATACACATATCTATGTCCCTTTTAGGAAAGGGAAGACTACTCAGTTTTGCCAATAATAACGGTGCTTAATGAATGTTGCAGTTCTAAACACTGAGTCAGAAATATTTCTAAAATGAAGACAAATGGAGATACGGAGATTGTATCTACCAGCAGTCATAATATCTCAGTGCTTGATTTTGTCTTGAGGTGAATAGGTTTAATTATTGTACTTTCTACATAGTTTCATCATTTTCTCGTTTTCTCAAGAAACACAGTGCTTGATTTTTTCTTGAGGTGAATAGGTTTAATTATTAACTTTCTACATAGTTTCATCATTTTCTAAAGAAAAAAGCATAGACAGGAGGATAACTTGTGAGAACTACCTTCCAACATCGCCACTTCATTTTTTCTAACAAGATGGATATACAAATGTCTATAAAGATCCAACTTGTTTTCTATCATCTCCATCTCTCCTTGAACTATGCAATGCATTTGTGCTTATTGTGTACCCCTGAGTTATTAACTTCTTTTATAAACAGAAAGGTCTGTTGAAGGGAATTTCTCAGTACTGAATTATGCAGTTGCCTGACATTTTAGTATTTTTGATGAGGTCAGGAGAAAAAAATGCAGTCTTTAAGATGTTTGGAATAGAACTGACTTGATAGCTGAATGTGAAAGAATTCACGGAAGCATATTTATTATATATGCTGGGAGCTGATGCAAGGAATATACCTCGGAGAATGACTCACAGAAGTCTGAATAGGTGGCGGTGGGGAATAGTTACTTAAAATAAAGTTTCTTGTTAGATACTTGAAGTATACAAGTTTCTTTCACAATTACTTTTAATATTGTCACCATCCCCCCTTATCTGATATTTATGTATATGAGCACCTACCATAGATTTGTTTATCAATAAGATTTAATTAGGCCTCCAAAAAAAGCCACAGTTCACAAGATAGTTATTGTATTTCCATTTAATAACAATTGAGACTTAATTGCCTCAAATTGTAACATAGGTTGCGTTTCAAAATCTTCAGGATCTGGTCCAAGTGTGGTGGCCAAGCACTTTGGGAGGCTGAAGCAGGAGGATTGCTTGAGTCTAGGAGTTTGAGACCAGCCAGGGAAACAAAGCAAAAAAAACCAAAAAAAAAAAAACAAAAAAAAACTTTCAGGATCTGGGACAATATGTTCAATGTTAGTGCATTTTTATATAGGGCTCTGGAAGACTGTGTTTATACCAAACAGATGCATCAAAATGCTACACTTCCCAAAGTGTGGGCTTTAGTTTTTAAATGGAGTTGAATTCAAATGAAGAAGTATGAGCTTCTTGATTTCATAATACATTTTAAATGGAATTGTCTTGAGAATGAAAATTAACTTCTGCACAGTAGGATGACTGTAGTTGACAATGTAGTATTGTATATTTGAAAATAACTGGAAGAGAGAATTTCAGATGTTCACATAAGTGATAAATGTTCAAGGTAATGGATAAGCTATGCACTCTGATTTGATCATAAACAATGTATACAGATATCAAAATATATTGTATCCTATAGATATGTGCAATTATTATGTATCTATTAAAAATAAAATAAGGCTTTACAAAATTAAATTAACTACCCTGACGCACTTCTGATGACTTTATAGTGTGTAATTGGGATATAATTTCAAACTACAAAAGGGCAAGGAGTATGTTCTCACTAACCATGTCACTGTTGGAGGAGATGGCCTTTCCTGAAGGCTGTGACATTTTATGCATATTACATTATTTCAAAGGTGTTTATGGTCATACAATGAAATAATCCAAGGATACCTGAGGGAGCTCAGACATGCCCAGAAATACTTGATGAGATTATCTTCCAATAAGAATGTACAAGGAGCCGGGCTCCGGTGGCTCAGCCTGTAATCCCGCGCCTTTGGGAGGCTGAGGTGAGTGGATTGCCTGAGCCTGCGGGTTCGAGACCCGCCTGGGCAGCGAGACCTCATCTCTACAACAAATCAAAAAATCAGCTGGGTGTGGTAGCGCATGCCTGTAATTCCGGCTACTTGGAAGGCTGAGGCGGAAGGATCACTGGAGCCCAGCAGGTCGAGGCTGCGGTGGCCGGGAGCGGCCACTGCACTCCAGTCTGGGCGACAGAGTGAGACTCCAACTCACAAAAAAAAAAAAAAAAAAAAAAAGAATGTACAAGGAAGTCTCCTATCATTCTAGTCATAATTTAACAAGATAGAATCAAACTAAATACCCAACAATAATGGATTCATTACAAACATTAATTTTATCTGATATAGCCATTAAGATGTGATGCTAGATACCTGTATTGATGTTCAGACGTGACTGTCCTGTGGGTTTTTATGTAAAAAAGGCAGTAAAAAAGATGATTTGTATAATAGACTGTTCTTTCCTTACACATACTGTCCTTGTGCTGCATGCTGTTGCATTTTATGTTCACCTCCTGGGAGTGATCTAGCCTCTGAGGTGTTCTTCCTTTCTCAGTCTCCTCACTATTTCTCTTCCCCTAAAAACTCAAGTATCTTTACTCCATATTTTGGGTGTCTGTCAAACCAACTGCCATATGGCCAGACCACATTTAGAGGAGATATGGTGAGACCTCCAATCTGTTGCTACCACTATTTCTCACTAGAACAAAGATTCCTTTTCTTATTTCTTAGCTTTTTCTATAGACTAGCTTTATCTTGTGGTCTACAATCATAATAATATATTTGGAAATGCAGATTATTCATTCCTTTTTAGTTCTGGGTGGAAAATTCTCAATGGTGTTTGAACCAAACTGTCTAATTTCTCTAGATCCACTTCCAAGGGACAGAATTTTGCTGGAGATAACCTCTTAACCCAGAAGATAAACTTTATTTTGTATTCAGAATGAGTCAACTCTGACCAGTGGTCATGCCAAAATTGTCTAAAAAGCTCTTTTTATGCTCTCAGAAACAACTAACTCATATATCCTCTTCTTTCCTAAAATGAGACAATGAAAGATTTGGTACTTCATTCAGATAAGTGAAGACTCCAAATAGAAACTCCTTTATCCTCTAAGCAACATACTTAAAACTTAAAACTCCACTTCTTCAATATCTATTTTCTCTTTTGGCTTTTCTGTGAAAATTAATTCAATGACCTGCCTCTTACCAGTGGCCAAGTTCATCATACATTGGATTCCCTTCGTGCATACTTTCCTAAGGTTTTGACCATTTGATTGTTCACTCTTTTTGTTGAAATGTCAATACAGCTTTCTTAAATGATCATTGATAACATTTTCTCAAAATAGCTTAGAATTTTTCATTTTGAAAAAGAAATTAAAAAAAACTCACTTGCTTCTCACCCATTTTCAGTTACCATTCTATTTCTTCCACCTGTTGTTTTCCCTATACCAGTATTTCTTTAAAAATTCATTTATATATTCTGTCACTTACCTCCTCTCCTCATTCTTCAACCATTGCAGTTTGGATTTCATCCAAACCACTGCATGAAACTGCTCTTATCAAGGTCACTAAATTCAACTGCCCTGTATTTGTCTTCATCTTCTAAGCTCTCAGCTTCATTTGACACATTTGATGATGTTCTCCTATTTAAAACACTTTCTGGTTTTTGGTTACATCTCACTTTTCTGGAGTCTTCCCATCTTTCAGGCTGCTATTTCACAATCTAATTTGAAGGCTATTTTTTTTTTCTTTTCTCAATATTACATTTTTTTTTTTCAAATTCCACAGAGTTCTTCCACTTCCCTACCAATTATCCTCTCCTGTTACTGCATTCCTTCTTAGGACTTTAAGTTAGAATTTCAGATATGGTGAAGATAGTTTTGGCAGAGTGCTTTAGTGCTGCTTAAGTCATTTTGAGTAAACCTGTTGCATCCAACAATAAAGATGAGGCATGAATCTGATTGCTAATTGGAAAAACAAGAAGGACTATTTCATCTCTCACAGAGACTACTGTAATGCATGGACATAACCACGAGAAGAGGACAAATTAATTGCATTGGTGGCAGCCCTGGTGGCAAGTACTCAGCCAATGGCATCTTCCCTTTTGCTGTTTGTTGTCAGCTTTGCCCTTTCTGCTTTCGCTCATGAGAATATTGCCTTTGCTGATGTAATTTTCATTCAGCAAACCTTACTTGAGCATAAACCTGACACTATGCTGTGTGTTGAGGACCGAGATAACAGTAACAGTCAACTCTGGTATAGAGTTACTCTATGCCAGACATATTTCTAAGCACTGTAATCTATAGATTTATTTCATCCTTGCAACTACCACATTTTACACACAAGGATGTTAAGACTCAGTCAGATGAAGTGGTCCCAAGGTCAAAAGGCTAGGAAGTGGCAGAGCTGTATCTGAGCCCAGGAGGTCTAGCTCCAGAATCTTTAAGATCGCTAGCTGGTGAAAAGAGACAGGGCAATTTCTACATTACAATGTGGCAAAAGCTGAGAGGTTTGGAACACATGGAACACAAAAGAGAAAAGAACTTAATCCATCTAGGGAGGATTTCCAGGTATCTTTTTATCTAGACCTTTAAAAAGTATAGGACATGTCTTCTAACAGAGTTTGAGAAGAAACAATCTCAGTCATGGGAAACCACTGTAAATCACAGAGACCAGGAAGAATATGGACAGTTTGAGATATTTTGAGAAATTCAGGGTGGCTGGGATATAAGCTCCTGTTCATGCTTCTGTGAGGAAAAAGGTTGCTCAAAGAGACATAAAGGCATGGAACTGGCAATCAGTAGGCTCTGTTAAAGTGCTGACTTTCTGACTCAATGTCTTTCTTAATCTCTATTATAAAAGAGAAAATTTTCTCAGCTGTCCATCAGCTCATCTTTTTTTGTAATTATAGAAAACCTCTAAGAAAATCAAAAGTATCCTATTCTGAAGTTCCAAGCCAACATTCAGCTTTCATGAAGATAAACCTAGATTATCTAAGCAATGTTCTGTTACTGCCCATTACTCAGGTCTCTCCTCCAATTGAATACCATTTAGAAGCAGGGAGAGAAGCAGTCAAAACTGGCTAGGACTGAGGGGGTTACATTCAGTACTAAAAAATGACTGTCACAAGTAAATTGGGAAAAGTGAGATACCCTATCTCAAGGCCACTTAATGTGCCATGATTTCATAGCACAGAGATAAGGTGCATAACAACTCATAATACGCAGACTTCAAATTGGTATATCTGTAAAGAATAGGATAATTTTTAGATAAATATGGAGATGCTCTTTTCATTTTTACATTCATTTGAACTCATATTCAGACTATTTTCTTTTATCAGGTTTGTGTTGTCTAAGCTTCTGCGCTTAATATTATATGCTTGAAACTTTTTTCTCTCCTTAATGGATATATATTCTTTCTTTTTATTTTTACAGAGGAAATAGCTCTTTTATTTGAAGTTATTTAAATACTACATATTCCCTTAAAAATACTGACAAATACATAAAAACATCAAAACATTCAAAGTGACATGAAATTATACCACTCTGATGTAACTACTGTTAATACTTTGTTGACCATACTTGCATGCATTTGTTTATGTATACACATACTTTTGTAGGCATGCATACAATTTAACAAAATTCTATTATCAGTATATCTTAATTCTAACTCATTTTTTTAAACTCTCACTTATGTTTGTTTTTTCGTTCTTCCTTCTTTCTCCCAGTTGAGCATGGTGTAACCATTGTTATTTCTTGAAGTGTAGACATCTATTTGGTTCAGGACCTCAAAATGCAGATGCCAAGGCAGGATTACATGTAAACAAAATATATTTAGGGAAAGACTTAGGCAAGATAAAAGAAAGAAAGTTGAAGTTGAGGAGAGGCCTTTAGACAGGCCTGACTGCCCTGAAGGGGAAGAGAAAGAGCCTGAGAGTGACATATAGTTCTAAGAAAGTTTGGTAGAGTTTAGGGGGACTGACTAAACCAAATTCATCCATTTGAGGAGTCCTTTAACTCCTGGAAGTTGACCTTTGTTATGAGCCATGCTGTGTCCACTTATTGACTGGAAGCAGCCTGCAGAAAGGGTGGTGTCAGTGAGAACAAGGATTGGATCCAAAAAGACAGAAGCTGGTATGTTTTCTGAAGCAGAAGATCTGAGCAGCATGTAGCTTTCTCCATGTTTGTATAGCAAAGCGCAAATGCACATGCATATACCTCCAGCCTTAGTCATTGTTTTTACAAATATCATTTTATATCCACTACTCTGAATCTTGCTTTATCACTTAACAGTATCATTGGATATCTATCCAAGTAAGGCAATATAGAACTCATTCTTTCCAAGGGACACCATATTTTGTAAAACTTACATTACCAAAATTACTCAAGTCATTTTATATTAATGTGAAGTTTCTTTAAGACTGAAGTGAAAAATAATATAATACTTGTAAAGAAAAAATTTATAAGTTTTATTTTGTTTAAATTTAAGGCTTTAACCTATATAATATATGCTGTTTGAAGTGAGATCAGGTATGCTAAGGCAGTTGTCACTCTTCCATTTTCCTTAAGCTTCCAAAATTTTTGTTGATATCAATTTTTCCATTGTCATAATGCTTCCTAATTTTTAAATCTTAATGCATTCATTTAAATATATATACATATATATTTGATTTTTCATTATCATTTTTTCTTTAAGGAATAATTAAAAATAAAAATGTTTATATATAACATATTTCATGATTTATTGTTATATATTAACTCATCTTATCCAGTTAAAAAAGTTGGTGTTCTATGTGGAATTATATATTAAGAAATTAATTGATTTTCAGTTAGCTTGTTATTTTTTATTGTATCTAAGAATAAATGTCATTAACTTAAATTCAGATTATGCTTTATCTTTTCAATGAGATTTAATTTTTTTTGTCATAGGTACTACAGTCTTCTTATTAAATTAATTTATATGTATGTTATAGTTTTGTCACTTTTCAAAATATAGTGCTTCCCATTTTTACTTACATCTGATCATTGCTAGTATAGACAGAAGTTATTTATTTTGGGTAGGTATCAAATACCCAACTACCTTAGCTAGTTCCCTTATTAATATTATTAGTTTTATTTTTTAAACTGTCCATCTTATTTTATCAATATTTATTATAATATGTTCATGAAAATACAGTTTTATTTTTCTTCTAGTCTTCATTTGGATTTATTAAATTATTTTAATCTTACTTTTTGTAATTCATAGGCATTTTCTTTTTATCACTATTGTAATGACAATGGCTTAATATTTTGCTCCTAAAAAGTTGTAGGTTTTTTTGGTTATATGTCTCACATTTTGGGGGGGTGTGGGTTGGAGTATCACTCTGTCGCCCAGACTGGAGTGCAGTGGCCGCTCCTGGCCACCCTGCGGTCCCGGCCACCTCGACCTGCTGGGCTCTGGCGATCTTTCCACCTCAGCCTTCCAAGTAGCTGGAACTACAGGCACGCGCTACCACGCCCGGCTAATTTTTTGTTTTTGATTTATTGTAGAGATGAGATCTCACCAAGTTGCCCAGGTGGGTCTTGAACCCGTGGGTTCAGGCAATCCACTCACTTCAGCCTCCCAAAGCGGCAGGATTACAGGCTGAGCCACCGAGCCCGGCTACGTCTCACATTAAAATGTGTTTCTTGTATTCTTTTTGAAATTTCATTTTAAAATAAGAAATGACTGCCTATTTCATATTGAAATAGTAGAGTATTGAAATAACTCTGCTACTTTGTATTTAAATTTTTAATGAAATGAGTATTATATGCCCCTAATATATTACATAAATCATGATTTTATTTTACCTGGTAGTATTTATTGAGGCTTACTGTGTCTTTATAGGCATAAATATATTTTGAAATATACCAATATGCCTCTTATAATTTTATTTTCTTTACTTTCTTTATTGGGATTGATTGTACATTTCATGCCTGTGTTATAAAATGATGAGTTGTCTATCTACTTCTGTAGTCCCTAAAATATTAATAATTTTTGTAATTATCTGCCATTTAAAAGAATCCTAAACCTAGAACAAGAAAATATTTTATTCTAATACCTGTTGAGAGTGGGAGAAATAAAATCTCTTATCACTTTGCCGACTTCTTCTACAGTAACTGGATTATTCAAATTTCTCCTTCCTTCCATCCTTCCTTCCTTCCTTCCTTCCTTCCTTCCTTCCTTCCTTCCTTCCTTCCTTCCTTCCTTTCTTTCTTCAGGGTCTCTGTTACTTAGACTGGAGTGCAGTGGCATGATCATGGTTCACCACAGCTGGGTTCAAGCAATCTTCCCCCCTCAGCCTCCCGAGTAACTGAGACTACATGTGCATACCACCACACCCAGTTAATTATTTTTTTGTATAGATGTGATCTCACTAGGTTGTCCAAGCTGGTCTTAAATTCCTGGGCTGAAACAATCCACCTGCCTCCCAGGTGCTGGGATTATAAGCATGAGTTACCATGCTCAGCAAGATTTTCTGCTTTTTGTTTGTTAAGTTTTCTGCTTTAACATCTGCGGTATGCCATCATTTTTAGCTGGACTTTAGCATTTATTGATGTATTTGTATTCTTTTAAAATTTTATCTTTTATCAGGACACTGAAAAAAATAAGACAGCTATAACTTAGAACCCATAGATGGGCCTGGTGTGATATGCGATTGAGATATACTAAGTAGAATTAATAATTAAACTAACAGGTAGAAAAAATAAACAGAATATGGCAATAGGAAAATTATACTTCTTTTATTACTGCACGCCACTCCTGTCCTTGTAGAAGGCCATCATTAAAATGCATCCTAACCCTTGAATTTCAAAAGATATACTAGATCCCAATCACATGTCTTAGTTTTGCTTAAACCAAGTTAGTCAATCCCAACTTCCACCATATTCATGTTTCTTGCACAGTTACACGTGTAAAAAAGTCTTAACTGTAATATTTAGAGAAATTGAGAGGAAGGGATATAGAGGTTAGAAGGGGTCAGCTTTTGAAAGATCTTTAACCATGATAAGCCATTTGAACTACAATATAAGGACAATGGAGGTGGAGCACAAAATTAGATTAAACAATAAAATTACTTACTGGGACTTGTTTTATCTTAAAGTGGTAGTTAAAAGCATATGTCTTTGAATTAGACAGACCTTCCTACATTTATTAGCTTTATGACTTTGGACATTAGATTTCATGTCGGTAAAACAATGATACTAATTTTGTTTTCACATGGGACATCTAAAATAATAAAGTGGTAAAGTATGTGTAAAGTGCTTATTGTGTAGTAAACATTCAATAAATGGTTGATATAAAGTTAATAATCATTACCAGCATCTTCATCCCATTATCATATCTATTTTCTTTATGTTAGCGTCATATGTGAACATGGTCTTTTTAATGACATTTTTCCCACAGTCTTGATAAGGAGGAAAAGTGAATATAGCTGGCTACTAGAAATCAGGTCTATTTTGCTACCAACCAATTAGACTGTTCAATTTTTGTTTTTGTTTTTGTTAAAAGGTTCTGTCTTGGTTTCAGCTTGCTGCAAATACTACATTCCAGTCACTATCAGAGCTTCTGAAAAATATCAGTGTTTCTGATAAAGATAATGGAAAGAATAATAATAATGTGCAAAGAAATAATAATGTGCAAAGAAACAGAAAATTTGGCACTAAACTTTTTGAAACATAATCAGTCCTCTGTCATTTGTAAATTGCCATTACTTTTAAAAGCAAATGATTCTATTAGTTAGGACAACTCTCATTTGCAGTTATAAAAAATAATCCCTCTACTCTGTGGCTCAGCACAATAAAAGTTTACTCATCAATCGTGTCACAGTTTGATGTTTGTCAGGTATCTCTCCTGAGCAGCTCTCCTTTGGGGTGACTTTGAGGAACATATTCCTTCTATTCTGGGTTTTGTTGTATCAGAAGGTTCTATTTCCAGCCTCCAGGACAAAGGACATAGAGTGGATGAGGAGGGCTTCCTGGCTATTATTCCTTCAGCCTCAATATGATGTAGTTCACATTTCAATCACATTTCAGTGGCCAGACGGTGGCCACATGGTCATGTATAATTGCATTTTGAGGCTTCTGATAATGGACACAGACTTCCTTATATACAAAAAGAGAAAAATGTACAGTTTAGTAAACCTAAGTATGCAAGGAAGCAAGTGTATATCCATGTATATAATAAGCCAGCACAATTAAGTAAGGATTTAGAAGGTGATATCCATATTCATAATCATTTTTGAAAATGTTAACAAAATTATGAATAAGAAACACATGTGCATTCACCATTAAAACTCTACAGTGGTCAAACTTATGACATTTCCCATCAATTTAAAATTTTTTTCACAGTTGTAAAACAGGAAAAAATGAGATAAATGTATGTATGCTTGACAGTGGACCACTGTGAGCATATTTTCCCCTGAGGATTTCACTGGGAATTCTTAACTAAAATGTGTCCTCATACATTCAAACAAAATATCACTGAATTAGTTAAGAATAAAATTTATTTCACATCACTAGTCATTATCAACATGATTTCATTTTGTTAATCACGCTTGAGATACGGCTATTTTCACTTCTGAGAGCCAATTTTTTTCTGAGTTTTTTAAAAATGTTTTTCCCCTCAGGAAACTTATTTAGTTACTTCTTTTTCAGAAGGAATTGTAGGCAAGCACTTATATTTTAGTTATTTTGTTGTATTTATATTTGGCAAATAATAATTATATCTATTTATAAGATACAATGTGATATTTTAATATACTCAAAATGATCAAATCATGCTAATTGACATATCTATCACCTCATTTAATTATCATTTTTAGTGAGAAATTTTAAATCTAGTTTTTAAGCAATTTTAAAATATGCATTATTAACTATAGCTACAAAGCTGTGGAATAAATTACCAAGCTAAAATTTTATTTTTATCTCATCTCTTTGATATTTTGACAATTTCAATAATTTGATAATATTTAACAATTTAAGTATTATTGATTTTAATATCTTAAGCTGATATATTCAACTAGACATCACAAAATATGGAAATGCTACTAAACATGTTTTACATATATCCAATGGTATTATATAAGTTAAAATATGCCTCTATTTTGTGAGCACTTAACAAATAATACATAAATAGTTCTTTTTGGGTAGATAGATGTTATATTACTTTCTTTTGCAGATATGTAGCTAACAGATACAAAATTCAGATAATGAATAAATGTTCACTGATCACTTTTCCATGTGCATATATTGTTTGGATAAACAACTGATTGATGATGTCTCATCTGTTCAATCAGAAATTTATTTGTAGGGAAGAAAAAGTGTGAATGCTTGAGCTGAGGCTGTCACTGACATTATTTTGCATAATTATATTGTCTATTGATTCGTTTTCCATATTTCTTTGGATGGAGCTTCTCCTGAATTGATTAAATCTTCCATTTTATAGTCTATTTGAATTCAAATTTTGCTCTAGAAATTCTGCTTTGGTTGGGCATTCTTATATATCATTTCCCAAGGGCATTTGTAAGAAAAAGAAAAGAAAGCACAGAAGGTGTAGGACCTGAGACCTCCCACATTACCTTGATCCCTGCACCATCCATAGCTGGCCACCAGTTCATGCTCTCTGACGAGTGTGAGTGTGTGGGAGAGTTAAAGTTTTGTAAAACCTTGAGCCTCCAAGGCCCAATTTTTCTCAACACAACACTTCTCTGACTTTCATTCATTCTGAAATGGAGATTCTTAGCCTCTAACCCCTAGTTTGATGCTCTTAAGATTCCAGAAGGAGCTATACACAGAGTGTCTATTTTCCATAATGGGAGCCTGTTCTGGTGTATCAGACCATATCCTGGCACCTCATAGCTACTATTGCTAAAGGAAAAATTTGGCAATGATTTCTTTGTTGTGAGATGAAATTCTCTGAATGCTCACTGTCTTCATCACTCAGTAGAAATACTCTGTAATACATAAAAAATGCAACCCCAAGTCACTTTCCCATTTTGTGCACTCTTTCTTTTCATCTTAACACATATATTGAGTGCCTCCTTGGTGCCAGCTTCTGCATAATACCCTGAAATACAGAGATCCTGATGCTTAGATGACTGTAATACAATGAGATGAGAAGGCACAGGGAACACTGTTGGGAGTAAAGTTCACTAAGAATTTGCCATATAGATGAGAAGTGGGAGGACATTTCAGGCAGAGAAAGCATAAAGATGTGTGGGAACAATGTGGGATAATATGAGCATATGGGAAACTATAAATTGTATATAAGACTTGAATGTGAAGTATTGGGGAAAATGTCAGGTGCGCAGGATATGTAGTTAATGAGAGCCATGCTGCAAGCAGTTTTCTCAGGATAGTCATTCTGGGTATCCTGGTTGTAGTGCCTACTCTTTGTAGGGAGCAGCCTTGATTTCTGTCCCTAAAACTCCATCAAACACACTCACACTTCTCTCTCCCTGTCTCTGTCTCTCTCTGTGTTTCTCTCTTCCTCTCTCTCTCTCTCTCTCTCTCTCCATGTGATCTTCATGAAGCTAATGCTGTCTTGCCCTTTTCTCCAGGTTGTGTTTTCTTTTGTTGTTGTTGTTTTTGTTTTGTTTTGTTTTGAGTTGGAGTTTCACTCTGTCGCCCAGACTGGAGTGCGGTGGCCGCTTCTGGCCACCGCAGCCTCGACCTGCTGGGCTCCGGCGATCCTTCCGCCTCAGCCTTCCGAGTAGCCGGAACTACAGGCGCGTGCTACCACACCCTGCTGATTTTTGATTTATTGTAGAGATGAGGTCTCGCCAAGTTGCCCAGGCGGGTCTCGAACCTGCGGGCTCAGGCAATCCACTCACCTCAGCCTCCCAAGGTACGGGATTACAGGCTGAGCCACCGAGCCTGGCTGGTTGTGTTTTCTTAATTGTGAACTACAGACACCATAAGACCATGTGGTCGCCATATTATTTTCATACACTAAAAGACAGATTCTGGCAGATAGGCCACTATTCAGCTGGACTACTGCCTGTAGTGTAGATACCTATCAGTCTCCTTTTTTTTTTTTTTTTTTTTTTTTGTCATCAGAGTCTGATTTTTGCTTTTTGATGTGTACTGACACATTCAGAAACATTTGACTGGAAACATTGGAAAGCGTGTTTGTTCTCAATCCCAGGACACTGGGAAACTCTTTTACCTGACTTCTTTCAGATGACTTGGTTTGGGCCATGTTAAATGGTTACTGTCCCATTATCTTTTAACCTAGTACTAGGATTCATCCCAGCATTTGAAAGATTGTTCTGATATGAAAAACACTCCATAACAAAGGCAAATGGGAACAAACAAACTAAATGCAAAAACAAACAAACAAAAAAATTCAGGCTTCTGCTAAAATGTAGTATGATGTAGGTTTTAAAAGAATTGGTTAACTATTATTCTTACTTTTATGACTTAGTTTGTAATCCCAGGAAAAGATGACAACAATCATTTTTCCCTTTGGATTTTTGTTTTGTTTTGATTTGTTTGTTTTTTAAGCATTCAATAGATATTTGTTGTATTTTACTTTAAAAAAATAACTGCTTTTGCTTACTTTGTTTTGGTGGATGTGAGTACAAGGGGAAACCCCAAAAAACCTATAATTATCTTTTGGAGGATAGGTGCCTTGTAGTACAGGCTTCTTCTGCTAGGTAAGGTGTTCTAGAAACCTGTGGGCATCCATGTACCAGCTATGTTGTTGTAAGAGTCTGTGTTCAGCTTCAGTGAATTTTTCTTTTGTTTCTTTCAACATTTTTGCCCATTTCATGAAGGGTGATTTACAAGCATACCTGCGCACTGTGCTGAGTGTTCAGCAGTTTTTGACCAAAAACTGCATGATCCTTGTTCCCCACTCTTCCTATTCACCTCGTGCTTAGCGACTTTTTATTTGTTTGTTTGTTTCCCCTGGATGAAAAAAGTCCGGAAAGGGAAACATTTTGCCGAAGTGGAAGAAGTGAAAGAAAAAAACAGAATCATTGAAAGGCAACAACATTGACAGGTTCGACAGTGACTGAAGTTCAAATATGTAAGAATAAATACACATTTTTATAAATAAATTCTGTTAGTTAATTCCCCCCCATTGTTAGTAATATGTTCAATATTGTACATTTTTTAGAAAGGAAGAAAAATGGTTCATTTATAATGAATCATGGAATAGCATATGTGTGATATCTTAGGTGATGGGAAAACTGAGAAGTAAAGAATTATTCTCCCCATTTAAAAAATTTCTATGAGAATATAATGTATGTCCCATAGAGTTTCAAACTAATGGTTTAAGAAACTCTCAGAAATGAAATTTGGCTTATAAAGTTATAAATTACACACTGGTACCTAAAAGAAAAAAACACACAGAAGACATATATTTCTATCCCACAGTACTTGGATGAACTTAGATTTCAAAAGCAAAAATAATATAGGGAAGAGCTACATGAATGTTACAGTTTTTTGTCTTTATTATGATATGATATTTTGACTGCACTTGAGAATTAGAACTGATGGATTAACTTACCCAGTGGTAGATATTAAATCAATAAAATGAAAAACTTTCTAAAGAAAAAAAATAGCCGTCTGAAACATAATAGGCTTTGTTAGTGGGAGGTTGTTTAGGTCGATGCAAGGTAATCACTTGTGATGATGTTTTGCTCTGCTAAGGTAACAAATAAATTCTAATGTTGTAGTGGCCTCACAGTAAGGGAACTTATTTCTTGTTCACGTAGAGTTGCTATAGGTTTAGTGACTCTTCATACCAAACCTCCTGCAAGCAGTTCCTTAAGGATCCACTATTTTGGGGTCTACCTCCACCATTTCAACCCACAGACTGGTCAACATGGAAGGGCAAAGAGAGATGGAGTAGACCCACAAGCTCTGAATTCCTCATATTGGAAACGAGGAAATCTTTTTTGGTCCCATTTTTCTTTCTCACTATTTTTTCTTAATTCCTATCCTACCTATGAGGAAGTCTTAGAAATACTGTATTCCTATGATGTAGGAAACAAATAATATTCTATTAGCCACTAAGAATATATGTAATGGTTGGTCTATAGGATAATCTTAAATCTGCAGTCTGAAATTCCAGTGATTATTAAGTGTGATTTATGAAATTTACCTGATAAATCGTTACTTAAGCAGTGCCTGTAAAAGAGTATTTAAATTGGAGAAAAATACACTAACCAAAATTTAAATGTTAGTGCCCGGCTAGGTATACAAAATCTGTTATATCTTGCAGACATCTATTCCCAGATAAGTATGAGCAGCAAGAAGCTTTTCTTGTAAATCTCCTCTGTGTAGGTAGGTAGTTACACTTGACATTTGTTTTGCTTGCTAAAAGCCAGCTCTAATCGTTTAGCTAGAGAGCTAATACATTGAGACAATTATATGCAAATCAATCTTCTATGCAAGATATTTATACATCTATAAATGATTCACTTCTTGTTCTTTCTGGAAATTTACTTCTTCTTACCCCTTCATTGAATCATCTAAATCATGTGGATACTGGTTCCAATTTTTTCTTCAGATGTAGTTTTGTTTTATCACTCCAAATGTTTTCTTTTCCTTTAATGAAGGCACTCATATTTCATCTTCAAACTAATTAATAAATTCATACATTTTCCCCTATATTGTAGCATATTTCCTTATGTGGCTACCAAAATCATCTACCGAAAGCTGGAGGTGGTAGACTATTGAAGTTAAGCATGCTAGTTCTGAAGTGAGACAACCTGTAATCTTGGACTTTTATTAACCTTTATCGTCTATTTAGTGAGAGATGAGAAGACTATATAGGCTTAAAAGTAGGATAGTAATGTAAATATTACACTTTGGAACATGATGGCCCAAATGAATTAGAATAGATGCAGGCCCTAGCTGGACACTTGCTGCACCTTTAATTGTTGGATGATGGGAGCTTCTGGAAACATCCTTGAGAAGGAACTAAATAGGCAAGGGCATAGATAAATGGTACATTGTTTTGGACAGTGGTTATTTACCAACAGTACGGAAGTAGTTTAATTATTTGATATTAATTTGAACAATCTATCAGCTGAGCATCACCTTTATTTAACTCAGTAAAAACACTGAACACAGACTAGGTTAGGAAATGCTGCAGTAACAAATTCAAATCTTCAGGTATTCACAAAGTAAGTTTATTTTAATTTTAATTTTTTTGGTTGGAGTTTCACTCCGTCACCCAGACTGGAGTGCAGTGGCCGCTCCCGGCCACCGCAGCCCCGACCCACTGGGCTCCGGCGATCCTTCCGCCTCAGCCTTCCCAGTAGCCGGAATTACAGGCGCGCGCTACCATGCCCGGCTGATTTTTGATTTATTGTAGAGATGAGGTCTCGCCAAGTTGCCTAGGCGGGTCTGGAACCCGCGGGCTCAGGCAATCCACTCACCTCAGCCTCCCAAAGGTGCGGGATTACAGGCTGATCCACCCAGCCCGGCTAAAAGTTTACTTTTCACTCACACAAAATCTGCTGCAGGTTCAGTTGACTATCTATCCTCAGAATGATGGACTTAGCTGGGGGAAGAAAGTCTAGGGATTTGTCCATAAGCTCTAAGCTACTTATCCCTGGACGTGGCCCCAATTACTTCTGCAGTATTCCATTATTCAAAGCAATTTGCATGACCATGACCTTCTCAAGAGTGGAGAAGTACACTTTGTGTGCTCAGAAGAGATGAGTGGGGTATATTGGAGAGCCAGGGTAATATCTACGCATACATTGTGTTACTCACTGTTAAGTGCTCTGGTTATTATTGAAGCACACTCTGATCATTCCATTGTTCTATTCAAATTATTTTATTAGATCTGCTTTACCTCCTATAACACTCAAACTCCTTATTGTCATTTCTTCATGATGTAAATTCTAACTATATACTACATTTTACCTCTGGTCTGTCCAAGCGGAATTTCTTGTTTTTTCCTATCAGTCCATTGCCTGTCTTGACATCATTGCCTTTGATGTTACTTCAATTTGAATGCCGTTACTCAATCTGCCCATGCCTATAAGCCTTCTCACATGTCTAGCCATCACGTTCAAATGCTCTAAATTTCCATTCCATAATAAACTTCCATAGTAATATATTCCATTAACTTTTATGATACTATTAGATCCAACATTATATTGTGGTCATATTATATATGACTTTGTACAATTATAGCCTAAAATCTCTTTGAAGGTAAGGTCCATACCTGATTTATCAGGTAGCCCCTCTTTTGAGTAACTTACCTGTAGAAGTTCAATACTACTACTACTACTAATAATAATGTTAGATTAATAGAAAAGGTAACTTTCCATACCAAAATGAATGCTGGACTAGGGATAAGAAATTCTCGATTTTAGTCGCAGCCTAGTTACTAATTAGCACTATTATCTTGAGCTAGTTGCTTTCCCATTTAGAATCTCTGTTTTCTCATAAAATGGAGACAATTTTAACTGCCTTTTTTTTCTATCTTACAATATTGTTGGGAGAAACAAATCAAATATGAGATCGCAGTATGTGAAAGCACTTTATATAAACGTCCTCATTATGATATAACAAAGCTAATTTCTGGTTTTAAGTCTGCAGTGGATGACTCTTAAGTGTTATTTAATTCTGTTTACCATTCTATTTTCTTCACAAAATGCTTTTTTAAAAAAGTCTTTGAACTTTATGGTATTTTATGCTCCTGGTTTTCTGCATATTTCACCTTTAGCTTGTCATTACATTTTTGGAATTTCTTGAGGACTGGCATTAGTAGCCATCCTCTTCCTTATTCCTTTTACTCTATACTCTTTTGATAGATGAGTCCATTCATACCCATAACACAAATTCCCATCTTTATGTAGATAACACAAATATTTACATGCTGCCAAGATCTCTCATATGAATGACAAATCTTTAAGTTCTTACTTGATATTTCCTCTTGGATATATTAACATAACTCAAACACAACATTGCCAAAACCACACTCTTGATTCACACTTGCCCTTATAAGCCTTTGCTTTTCCAGTGTATATTTTCCAGCAAATAGCACCGCCACCTACTTAGGTTTAAGTGTCAAAATTTGGATTTTCTTCTTTTTCCTTACCCACAATTCCAACAAATACTGACATGCTACATATCTTTCCATGTCTTGCTCATTCCATTAATGACACTGTAACCAAAACCCCCGCCATATCTTATATGTTCCTTGGAAGCACTTTCTTAACTGGTATTTCTTTCCTTCATTAATCTATTCACCACACTGAACATTTTCTATATGTAAATCTAATGCTATTAATTGAAATGGTTACCAAAGTTTTCAGAAAAACATTAAGTTCCTTAGCATGTTCTTAAAGAGCTTGCATGATATGTTCATTTCTACCTCTGAGGGCACATCTCTTATCAAACACAACTTTCTCTCTACAATTTCATCATTCTATCGCCTGTCAGAGTCATTATTTTTACTCTTATTGGTTTGATTAGTCAATTAATATATATTTTCCTCATTGGAGACTTTGCGTTTCATGATAGTAGGGAAAGATGATCTCTTTCCCAACTGAAGTTGTATCTCAGGTAACTGGCACCGTGCTTTGCATATATCAAGAACTTAATACATGTTTGCAAAAGGAATACAGGGTTTAGTAGGTAGGCCTGTTTACAACTATGTATTAAACATTGAGTCAGCAAGGGGTACTAATAAAGACCTAAAGAACATAAATGTTAATGGACATGATTGGACCTTCAAGAAATCTAGGATATATTGATAAATATGTGTATATACAGTTATGATTCAGGGGAGATTTTGCATTGAGGAGGCAGTAAATCTTCTCTAGGAATATGGGTTGATATATAAAGCTTAACAGAAGAGGCTGCCACTTTAGATCTGTGGTTTTCTGGAAGTTATATATGTAAAAGTTTTTGAACTTTTCAGTTCTTGCTATTCAAATATTATAACTCTCCTTCAATGTTATTTTTCTTTCCCTGTGACAGGTCTCAGTGACCACACATTCTTCATATATGTCTCAAACATTAGAAATTTTAGAATGCTCAACAAATTTTTTAATAGTATACATTTCCCTCCTCTGTGCTTTAGATCTAGACTTTTCTTTATGTATGGATTTTTGTGGTGGCTTATTTTTGTTCTTTGATTCAGTTTATAATTGTTTCCACATATGTGCATATTTATTTATATAAATCTATTAATCTTTTCTTTATGACTTCTATATTTTAAATCCTATTAAGGAAAGCCTGCCTTAAATTCCATTATTTAACTGTCAAAGATTTGATATAAAGAGATATTTCCCTTAACATATAAGCAACTTGTACTACTAGTCAGTAGGAAATATACAAATAGGCCAATAGAAACTAGACAAAAGATTGAACAGAAAAAGCAATACAAATAGTAAATAATGTCAGAGAAAAAAGTTTTACCTCACTTACATTTAAATAAATAAATTGAAAGGAATGTGAGATGTGCCATCTCATGTTGAGAAGAACAGTTTTGTCTAGGTCATACAGCAGTATTTATTACTATACATTATTATTTGGAATGAAAACTAGTACAAAAATTTGAAGAATCTATTAACAATGTATGCCAAAATGTAAAAGTACACATCTCTTTTACTAGTCATACTACTGTTACAAATTTTCCCAACAGATGTATTTTCAAAAGCACATCAAGGTACATCTGTAGTAATTTCTATTGAACAGTTCTTTGAACTGTCAAATAAAAATGTTGGCAACATGCTATATATGCATTAATAGACTTGTGATTGGATGAATCATATTGATTCAATCAATGAACAGTATGCAGAAGGATCAAACAATTGATCCAAACAATTGAAGTAGACAAATGTGTGTTTATTTAGTATTCATTAAGAAACAAATATGCACAAAGCTCATGGTGAATAACTTGTGATTACTTTTTATAAATTCAAAAAGACACATATTTATGCAAAAGTAAATGTGAAATAATTTTCTTGAAAGATATATTATAAAAATGTATTGACAAACCCTCCTTTGGGGAGAAGGAATAGGGCTGGAAAGTAAGGGAGAGAATAACAATTACACTCATTTTGTAACTATCTTTATAGTGTTTAAGCATTTTTACTAAATATATGTATTACTGTCCTGATTTACACAAAAAAATTAAACTATCTTCATTTTTATTCTTCACAAAAAAATTCTAACGCTAAGGAGTTTTAAAATCCTTCCTCCTTTTATGGAAGTAATTCTTATACATATTTAATGTTGTATAATTTATCCTCTTTTATTTGAACTGTTGCCCTCAGCAGTTTTTTACTTCTTCATGTGTTCTCACATACTGAATCCGTCATTATTAAGTTGCTAATTCTGCTGTAAGGAAAGTCTTGGTATTTTAGGATTGTGCAACTGAAATTGAAATCGGCCATTATTGTGAAAAAAAATATATATATTATTCTTCAACATCGAAAATTGGTTTTCATGTACTTAATAAAATAAATCCAACTATGGAACCCAGAATGAAATAAATACCCTCACTTGTATTTCATTGTAATATTTCCCATGCTATTTACAGTAATATTATTTATCTACACTTTCTTTTAGTTCAGCATTATTTATTTCTTTTGCCTACCTTGGCCTTCAAAGTACAGCATTTTAAAATTGTGATCACCACTTTAAGAATAAGTGACCAAGTAAAAAACAGTCAGAAATAAACAACTTAAAACCTGGAAGACATTTCATGTGCTGTGAATTTAAAGCACTCATTTGAAAGAAAAACGAAATAAATGTAAGCTTCTTTCTTTCCTTTTTAATTTTTGGTCTTCATCCCTTTTTCTTTTCTGTTTTTCTAGCAATTCTGGGAACAGTCATTTAAAAAATGTAAATACCTGATCAGAGGAGTTGCTTAGGAATTGTCTCAGCTGAAACCATCACTTTAGTATGAGTGCTAGCTGCTTAACAAGTCAAGGGTGTGAGGAGCTATGAATAAAGAGAGAACATTTTGCCATGAATTATTCAGTTAACCATGGGATGCTGTTATCTCCACTTCAGTGGCTTTTAATTGCACATGTAAGAATTCTGCTTATCTGGCATTCAATTTGATGCCAAGGTGCAGCTTGCCCAAGCAAGGCGGGAGGTAGGAAATGAGAATTTCATCAGACAAGCAGCTGCCATTCAAGAATGCATTAAGGAATATGGCATAGGGTAACAGGAAAGGCACAGACAGACACAGATAATGGCAATGGAAGGACATGTGAGAATATGTGACATGAGATTGTCTTTTTCTTTTGATCTTGGTGCTCATTGCTGAGTCTTGAATGAAAAGTCAAATTGTGCGTGCTACTGAGAAATCTACTGCATCTCTTTTGTCAGAGACTCAAGGTTGATCTTTGGGGCAGAGATGACAGGTTGCTCTTTAAGTTGATCCCTTAGAAAATCTGGTATTTTTCAGTCTAAATGGAGTCTTGACTCAATTTTAAGAAGCTGCTGGTTTCAATTTTGAAAGTCGATTTAAGATAAGTTTGGTAATCAAGATAAATCACTTTCCTGAAACTTTCCTCATCTGAAATTCCCAGAGGAGAGATACTTTGGCAACTGAGCTGCAGATTTTCCAAAACAACTTACTTATAAAATGCTATTTAAAATATTTCCAGAAGACTTAATTTGGAACCCCTTTTTTAACTTTACACCCTCTCCCAATAGATTACTCTTTTATATTATTGCATACATCCATTGCCAGATTCATTTGCATATGTGACACACACTTTTCATTAGTTACCATTTGCTATACCCTGTGTAGCGTATAGGGGATGCAGAGATTACAGGGATACACAGATAAACACCCTTATATTATAAAGGTCAAAGACTAGAATGAAGACAGACACACAAAACAAACCTACAGTACTTCACAGTTACTGCTACATGGGAAGTTTATGCCAGGCACAATGGGAACACTGTTGAGAGTTGCATTACCCAAGGCATCCTGGGGGAGGAACTGAAGCAAGTAGAGGAGACTCAAAGAAGGCTTCCCTGAGAAGACAATGCTAGCAAAATTTGGTGGGTGCTTACATATTTTTTAATTTGGCTAAAAGGAAGGGCTGGCATTTCAATTAGTACAACCATTGTGGAAAACTATGGAGGTTCATCAAAAAATTTAAAAATAGAACTACCATATATCCAGCAGTACCAGTACTGAATACATATATAAAGGATATGAAATCAGTTTATCAAAGTGATACCTGAACCCTCATGTTTCTTGCAGTACTAGGCACAATAGCCAAGATGTGGACTCAACCTGTGTTTATGAATGGATGAATGAATAAAGAAAATGTGGCATATAAATTTATTAATGGAATACTATGAAGCCATTAAAAAATAAAAATAAAATCACATCATTTATAGCAACATGGATAAAACTGGAAATCACTCTGTTGTGTGAAATATGCAAGGTACAGAAAGACAAAGACTGAAGGTTTTTGCTTATGTGTCGAAGGTATAAAAGTGGGTCTCATGGAGATGAAGAGTAGAATCATGGTTACCAGAGGCTGAGAAGGATGGAGCAAGAGGAATGAAGAGAAATTGGTTAATGGATACAAACATCAAGTTACAAACAATAAGCTCTGTAGCACAGTAGAGTGACTGCGATTAACAACAATACATTCTATATTTCAAGATAGCTTTAAGAGAAGATTTTCAATTTTCTCAACGCAAAGAAATCATAAATATTTGAAGTGATGGGTATCTCAAGTACACTTATTTGATCACAATTTCACATATACTCTATAAATATGTATGATTATGTATCAATTTAAAATGTTTTTAAAAATCAAAAGTGGTATATACAAACAGTGGAATACTATCCTGTCTTACAAAAGAAGGAAACCATGTCATTGTGACAACATGAATAAACCTAGAGTTTATGTTAATTAAACCATTATGTTTTATTTAAACATAATGTTAAGTAAAATAAGCCAGGCAGAGAAAGGTGAATATCACATCATCTCACTTACATGAGAAATCTAAAAAAGTCAAACTGCTAGAAGCAGAGAATTGTGATTATGAGTGACTATAGGGTGGGGGCATTAGGGAGATGTTGGTCAGTGGATAAAAATTTTTATTAGAAGGAATAAGTTCAATGATCTATTGTACAACATGGTAACTATGACAATGTATTCTATATTTGAAAATTGCTAAGAGAGTAGATTTTAAGTGTTATCATAAGAAAAAACATGTATGTGAAGTAATGTGTATGTTAATTAACTCCATGTAGCCATTCCATATGCATACATATATCAAAACAACATGGTTATGCACAATAAATATATGCTTTTTTGTCAATTAAAAAATAAAAACAAAAAACTGTAAAAAGAAATGATCCACTGTCAAAAATTTAAGTATGAAAGTATATCAAGCTGGGCTCGGTGGCTCAGCCTGTAATCCCACGCCTTTGGGAGGCTGAGGTGAGTGGATTGCCTGAGCCCGCGGGTTCGAGACCCACCTGGGCAGGCAAGACCTCACATCTACAATAAATAAAAAAATTAGCCGGGCGTGGAAGCACACTCCTGTAGTTCCAGCTACTTGGAAGGCTGAGGCGGAAGGGTCGCTGGAACCCAGCAGGTCGAGGCTGCAGTGGCCAGGAGTGGCCACTGCACTCTAGTCTGAGTGACAGAGTGAGACTCCAACTCAAAAAAAAAAAAAAAAAAGTATATCATAAAAATGGCCTTTCAAATAAAACCGATAATCCTTGGGGATGGAAAAAAAAATTCAGAGCTGTGGAAGGCTTAGAGGGTTTGGGAAAATAGCAAATTATTAAATTGCTTTTGGTGACAGAATGGTGCATAAGGCAGAGTAGCAAACAATGTGTGTAATATGCACATGGTCAGGTGCCCATTTATGAAGTGCAGTTCACTTAGATGTTATTCTGAAGGCAGTGAGGAACCAGTGAATAATTTTAAGCAGGAATGATGTGATCAGATTTTCAATGTAGAAAACTGGTTCTGATGACCTTGTTCCTTTAACATAGTTTCCCCCCCCCATGGGGCTACATTATAAAAACCACAGCCAAAACAAAACAAACAACAACAACAACTTTGTATCAGCATTCCCTATGGGACTAAATCAAAGGGACAATATAGGTTAATTGAAACAACAGAGTCAAGTCTGAAAAATCAGATCCTCTTATGTTCCCTCAGTTTTTGAGGTATGTAATTTTGGACAAAGTATTTTTTTCCCACTAGGTGTAAGTTCCATGTATGCCAGGAGCCTAAAACAATTTCTTATGCATAAGTTACGCTTCATAAATGTGGAATAAATGAACGGATTTCTGGACCTCTGTGTTCTCTTACTAAAGTAAGGAGGATTGAAAAATATTCTGAAAGCCATCTCCCACAACTGTGGTTTGAAAACATCCATGCCATTCCAAAAAAAGTGCTCAACTATATTGTACCCCTTAAGGGAAATTATTTTTGCACCAATATTTTCAGTCTAGGGAGAGAATAGTGGGGGAGAAACTGTGAATCAGCTATCAGATGCTTCTTTTCTTATGTTTTATTTTCTTATTTTGACAGACTCTTTATTCCTGCATTCTCCTTTGCTGGATCTTTTTTATGTTTCTACATTTTAAATATCTTGTTTCCAAGGATCCAGTCCTTCAACCTCTTGTCTTTTTTTTTTTTTAATACTTTCTCTCATGAATCCATAACTAACACATATATATTTCTGGTTCAGATTTTTCTCTGAACTCTGTTGAAGATTTGACTACTTACTGAGTATCTCTATACATATTTTTTCCCATGTACTTTTCTTCCACTACTGTTTCACTGAACTTGCCTTTCTTGGTGTCTCAAAAAATCATTCTTAGGCCAGGCATGGTAGCTCATGCCTGTAATCTCAGCACTTTGGGAGGCAGAGGCAAGAGGATTGCCTGAGTCCAAGGTTTCGAGACAAGCCTGAGAAACTTGGTGTGATCTTGTCTCTATAATAAATTTAAAAATTAACTGGGCATGGTGGCCTGTAGTTCAAACTACTTGGAAGGCTGAGGTGAAAGGATCACCTGAGACCAGCAGGTTGAGGCTGCAGTAGCCGTGATTATGCCACTGCACCTCATCCTGGGCGACAGACTGAGACTGACTCAAAAAATAAAAATCATTCTTGCTCTCCTGCCCTTCTTAATATCATAACATAATCTCTTCAGTAGACCTGGGCTTTTCCAAAAGGCAAGAAGAACCATTCAATTAATTTGTTTTTAGTTTCTATTCAGTGAAAATTCCACAAAAAAGAAATACAAAGACAGGCTGTCACCTTGAAATATGTAAGGGTTCATAGCTGGGGAAATAGAGAAAAAGGGAAAACTTATAAATTAATCTCTCAGATTCAATACAGTCACTTTTTCATATTATTTTGAGGAACTTGATAAGCTACACAATTGCCTTTTGTGTTCAGTCTACCATCTGAAGTCCTCCTTTTCTTATTGTAACTGATTAAAATTTGAAGGCCCTGAACAAGTGACATTTCTTCAATTTTGATCTTATAAACTGCTGCATCTTGTAAACTAGTCCGGTGCTTGAGACATAATAGGTTTGTTAATTAGTCAACAAACAAATGTCTCTCAACACAAGCTCACACCTTACTTGTGCAGAAGGCTGAAGTTACTGTTCAGGGATTCTTAATGTTTTTCCCTCCAGTGATACCTATATCTTCAATTCACTCTGGCCTTTTCATCTCAAAGGGATGAGCAACTCATGTTTTCCAGCATAGGCTTTAGTTAATGGTTTTCTAATTGTCCATTGTTTTGTTCCCCCAATTTCTATTTGTTGGTTTCAAATATTCAAGAGAGGCTGATTAAATGCTGAATTCTTAGTTATTTCTTCCCTGAATCGCCCTCAAGTGTGATATGCAATATATAATTATTCATATAATCCAGATCACTTCTTTTATTTATCTGGCTAGACTTTACTATCATACCTTTACTAGCATTCCTGTTTCAAAATTGTGAATACTGATTTTTATTATATGTCTGCATTAAGTTACTTGAAGGCAGGCACCACGTTAAGCTCTCTCTATGCTAGGACCAAGCCTAAGTCCTCATACAAGTCTTCAATATGAATTGAATTGAATTGAGTTGAATTAAATGGAATTGCCATTATAAACATATAGTAAAAGGAGTAAGAATAGCTTTCACAGAAATTATTATGTTATGTTAATCTAAAGTTCCACAGCCAAATATATATACCAGAAGTGTTTAGACAAATTCTATAGCAGCAAAAGCAAAGGTGAATATATCATTCATATTTAGGCATTATTTTTTTGAGAAGAGAAACTTGATGATATCATAAGGGTCCCCAGATTTAGGAGATAATAATTCAATTGATTTGTTGCCATAGTGTAAAAACTCTTTCCATGGACTTGAATTCTATAAACACTGAAGAAATGAAGAGTGTTTCCCATCAAAGGCCTCTTTTAAGGATGTTTTATGAATTTTCAAGATGTTGTTGTTTATCTGTGTTAATAGATTAGAAGAAGGACCATTGTTCCTAACAGTAAAAAAAAAAAAAAAAAAAACAATACCTAATAACATTACTTTTCACCTAAACTTTTGCATATTTATAGCTTCTTGTTCTCTAAATTTTACTTTATCTCATGGTTTTATTAAATTAGATAGCTTTATTACAAAATTTTTTGCAAGCTTTATAAAAAGGCACAGTAGATTGATCACAGCAACTTCAACTGAAGGTCTCTATTTCCATGGAAATCATAATGTGCTCTACCTGTTTCTCATAAAAAGATGGAGCCAGTGCTGCCACCAAAACACAGAAAAAGGGCAATAGAAAATGAACATGCAAACACATGTTCATTACAGCAAAGATGATCAGACCTGCAGTAATCCCCCATTTAAGATTTAATGAAATTTAAAAGTATTAAAAATAAATATATAAATAAATAAGTATTAAACATAAACGGAGAAAACTACAAACTGTATAGTGACTTAATAAGAAAAAAAATTCTTAAATGCCAATTAGTGTAAACTCACATGAGAATGGTTTTTCTGCGTGTAACTGATATTTTAGCCTAGTTGTCAAAAAACATTTTCTGTAAAAAAACCTGTTAGTAAATTGGTAAGCCTCTGCAGGTTATATGGTCTCCACTGTGACTACTTGGCAATAAATATACAAATGGGTGTTGCTGTGTTACAATGAAACTTTATTTTAAAAATAGGCAACAAGCCAGAATTGCCTCTTGATCTATAGTTGCCAATTTTGTTTCATATGTGGTAAAGGCAGTATTATTTTTATGCTAAAGATGAGCAAATAGAGGTCCTGAGTATTTAAATAACTCAGGATCGGGGGAATCCTATCAAATTTTAAAACCTGATTCATAGGAGCTACACTTACTTGATAAAAAAAAAAAATAACTGGTATATATTTGTGCCTAATGGGACAGCAATGTGCTAAGTTGTTTATGTCTATTACTTTGTTTAACGTATAAAATTCCTATGAGGTAATTACAATTAGCATTCTCTTTTTATAGATAAGGAAACAAGACTTGGGAAATGTAAGACAATTTTCCAAGGTCAATAAAAAAGTGACTCTATCTTTCTTCAAGTTAACTTATTCTATTTAATTCAGTCACTAAAATAATGAAATCATTTTTAAAATGTGACCTCAATGATCTCACGAATATATAAAAGATCATGCACCTTTAAAGAGCTCCTGAATTCTGGTGGATGCTTTGAGATTTGCAATGCTTATTTCTTAATCTGCAGCTTTACTTTGATTGTAACTTGGTTTCCATTCACTTTACTTTATGAGGAGTAATTTCATGAAGAGGCAAAAAGGATAATTGTGGTGTGCAGTTAATTAGAATTTCTAATTAAAATCATCCAAAAAATAAAAAATAAAACAGCCAATGCCAATGGAAGAATAATTGCTAATCTGTAAATTAAGGAAACTGTATACTGCAGGATGTTTTTTTCCCTATTGGATTGAAAAACACCAGTTTAAATTAACATACTATAAATAAAGGTACTCACCTTGAATAAAGGTAGAATATATAGGGCAATAACTTATTTAATTAATTTAGCCAAATGTAATTCAGATAAAAGTACCTAGGATTCTGTAACTGACAGCTAATCTTGCTTCACTTCCCACCTCCTTTATTTTTCCTTTCTTATTTTGGGGTACAGATTTGATTTTTTCAAATAAAGGCCCAATAAACCTGCCAGGCTTTCATAATTGCATCATGTGTCTATATGCAAGCATACATGTGTGTTTGTGTGTGGCTGGCAAGGATATGCCTCGTACATGTGAATGCATTCCTGTGTTAGTATATGTCTGCTTATATAGTCAGTGACATGTAGGTAAAATTCCTAGCATCATGCCTGGTACATCTGCATACTTCTCGCTTTTACTTCTTGTTTTAGGAACAACCATTTTCCCATAATCTTATTTCATCAGTATAGAAAAGACTTGGGAATTTACCTTAGGGAAAGAGGGCATCTGTTAGAAGCATTTTCTTCTCTGATTGTGAAGTCTAATCCTTATCATAGGATTTTTTTACCATAACACAGGCATAGTCTTAGGTGACTAATATTTTAACTTTAAAACAATTTTAATAGGCTTAAGTATATTCTGAAGTCCTGCATTTGTTTATTCTGCATTTGTGGTTGTAGTTAGATAAAGAAATAATTACTCTGAAAAACAGTCTTGCTTATCTTTACTATATAGGAATATTCAAAATACTGAGTCAAGCTATCTCTGGAAATAAAACCAACAACCATGATAGACTATCATATCCTTCAGTATCCTCAAGAATTGGTTCCAAGACCACTAAAATAATACTAAAATCCAAGGATGTTCAAGTTTCTGATATAAAATGGTTTAGTATTTGAATATAACCTACACATCCTCCTATATACTTGAAATAATCTCTAGATTATGCATAACATCTGTATTGTTTGTTATTGTTTTTAAAAATATTTTCTATCTGTGGTTGTTTGAATCCACTGATGGGGAACTTGTGGATAAAAAGGGATAGCTGTATCATATTTACCCTTATGCATGCTAAATTTGTAGATATATTTATTAAAATCAATAGAACTTATTTTTAGAGTAGTTTTAGGATTACAGAAAAAACTAAGCCAAAATTACAGGATTCCCAATTGTATATCTGACAAAGGCCTAACATCTAGGATCTACAAGGAACTCAGACACGCCAAAAAGAAAAAAACAAACAGCCCCTTTAAAAAGTGGGCAAAAGATATGAATAGACACTTTTAAAAAGAAGATATACGGGAAACCAAGAGACACTTGAAAAAGTGCTCAGCCTCGCTAATCATCAGAGAAATGCAAATCAAAACCACATCGAGATACCACCTAACCCCAGGAAGAATGGTCATCATTAATAAACAAATAACAACAGATACTGGGGAGGATGCTGAGAAAAAGGAACGCTTCTACACTGCTGTTGGGAATGCAAACTGGTGCAACCTCTTTTGAAGAAGTGTGGTGATTTCTGAAAGAACTAGAAATTGACTCCATATGACCCAGCAATCCCTCTATTGGGAATATACCCAGAGGAACTAAAATCAGTCTACGAAAAAGATACCTGCACACACGTTTGTTGCAGCTCTATTCACAATAGCAAAAACATGGAACCAACCGTGCTGCCCATCGAAGCTGGACTGGATTAAAAAAATGTGGTACACATACATAATGGAATATTATGCAGCCTTAAAGAAGGACAAACACATGGGCTTTGCAACAACTTGGATGGATTTAGAGTCTATCAAACTCAGTGATCTATCACAGAAACAAAGAACAAAATACCATATGTCCTCACTCATAAGCATACCTTGAGCTGCTATCATTACACTATAAGAAAGGGATTGGCAGTAGTGGGAAACTGCCAGGGGAGGAGAGGGCATACTACATCAACAAGGGTACCTGCATAATTAACATTTGTATACCTAATCCTGAATTGTACCCCACATCTTTAAAATAAAATAAAATAAATTACAAGGTTCCCATATAATCCCTCCCCTTTTACCAGTTATTAACATTTTTTACAATTGATAAACCAATATTGAAATATTATTAACTAAAGTCCATATTTTGCATTAGGGCTCACCCTTTGTGTTGTATAGTTTTAAGGATTTTGACAATATATAAGGTGTTGTCTGACATTAAAGTATAACACAAAACAGTTGCACTTCCCCATAAATCTCTTTCATCTATTTATCCCTCCATCCTCCCACCAATCAATCCCTGGCAGCCACTGATTTTTTTCAGTGAATTTTTAATTCATTCTACATACTTTTGCCTTTTCCAAAATGCCATATAGTTGAAATCATACAATATGAAGCCTCTTCAGGATTGCTTCTTTTACTCAGTGATATGCATTTAAAAATCTTCCAGGTCTTTTCATGGCTTGAAAGGTCTTTTTAAAAAAATTTCTGAATATTTTCAGTTTTATGGATATACTATAGTTTGTTTATTTTTGGTTGTTATTTCGAATTCCCCTATTGAAGAACATCTTGGTTACTTCCATGCCCTGGCAATTATGAATAAAGCTATTATAAACATTTGTATGTAAGTTTTTTTGTGGACATAAGTTTTCAGCTTATTTGAGTTAATATCTAGGAGCATGATTGCTGGATAGTATACTAAGAGGGTTTAGTTTTGTAAGCAAATACCAAACTATTTTCCCAAGGGCTGCACCATTTACATTTCCACTTGAAATGAATGAGAGTTCTTGTTATTCTGCATGCTCACCAGCATTTGACGTCATTGTTTTTTATTTTGGCCATTCTAATAAGCATATTTTGGGATCTCATTGCTTTAATTTGTGATTCCCTAATGACATACGATGTGAAGCAAATTTTCACATGCTTATTTGCCATCTGTATATCTTCTTTGGTGAGGTGTCTGTTGAAATTCTTTGTCCACTTTTAAATTAGGTTTTCTTAGTGTTGAAATTTTAAAATCCCTTGTATATTTTTGATACAAGTCATTTATCTGACAGATATGTGCTTTGCAAATATTTTCTCTCTGTGTGGCTTGCCTTTTTGTTTTCTTGATGATGTCCTTCACAGAGGTGAAATTTTAAGTTTTAATGGTTTACATTTAATTAATAAGTTCCACTTATCATTTTTTCTTTTATGAATGATGCTTTTGGTGCTATATATAAAAATCCATTGCCCAAAATCATAGAAATTGAAAATAGAATGGTGATTACCAGAGTCTATATAGAGGAGATAAGAATGAAAAATTATTGTTTTATGGGTATAGAGATTCAGTTTTATAAGCTAAAAAAGAGTTATGGAGATACATGGTCATGATGGTTGTCCAACAGTATGACTGTATTTATTATCACTGAAGTGTACACTTACAAATAGTTGATATTATAAAGTGCATGTTATGTGTATTTTACCACCAAAAAAATTTGGAAAAAAAAAAAACTTATCTCCAAACCCAATATAACCTAGATTTCCTCTTATGCTATCTTCTAGTTGTTTTACACAGTTTTATGTTTTTCCTTTAGATCTATGATCAATTTTGATTCAATTTTTGTGCACAGAGTAAGGTCTATGCCCAGTTTCTCTTTTTTTCATATATATTTCCAGTTGTCACAATACATAGATTCACTTTTTACTTGCTGCTTTATTTATTGGTATTTATAGTATCAAATTAATATTTCCAAAATGAGAAGTACATCAACCATCTCTGTTTTAAGATGTTTTTTTTTGTTTTTTGTTTTGTTTTGTTTGTGCCATTTTCGTATTCTTAGGAATTCAGTATATAGGAATGAGTTTGGATGGATTTGTCTCAATATTCATATTTGTTAGAAAAAAATATTTCCTTTCCCAGTCTTAATTCCTTGGGCTGCTAAGAGCAGGATGGGTTCTTTTGAGTATACGGAAGTTTTTGAAGTCATGGAAAGAAGAGTTTCGTAATTCAAGTTCCATCTTAGAAGAAAAATGGGGAAATCAAACAAGAGGTAAGGATACATACGTCACATTAAGCAGCTGCAAGAAGTGACAGAATACACCATGTGTACCGTTCTGGTTTCGCAAGGGGTTAGGGAATGAGTGAGCGCAAGGATGTGGTCACAGTCTCTCCTGTATTGTTGCTGATCACTTCTGTTAAATGGTATGGCTCCCTTCTTGCATTATTCTTTAAGTTTTCCCAGTTAGATACTTGGACATCTGTTCAGCATAAAAATCAGATGTTCTGAGGGAAATACTTGGCCAGATTTGTAACCGTTTCATCAGAGATAGTGCTGTTTTTAAAGGTAATTACAATATATATCTGCATCTGGACAAGGACCAAAAATGAATGCAGAAAGGGAGGGAAAATATACATATTTATGTGAATCTGTGTTTTGTGTGTAAAATGTGCATATATATTGTTTGTTTTCCTTTCCTATCTTAATAATATTTATAACAAAATAGTTTACTTTGATATAGCATCATGCTCAAAGTACTTTTACATTTAATAATTTATTTAATCCAGTGTGGAAAGAAGCTGCCTCTTTTAAATTAACATCAAAGCAGTTTATTTTCAGGGTGGGAATTCAAACATTTGAGCATATTTTTTACTTGGCAAGTCATTTTGTCCCCCGGGACAGATAAGAGGCCATTAAATCTAGCCCAGCAGACTGAGAATTCAGCAAATCAAATGACAGATAAAGAATTGAAATATGAGCTGCATATCAAATTCAGAACTTAGGCAGTTTAAGGAAAGAAATGTTTCAATGGGTTTAATGTGGATTTGTGTTTAAAAAGTATGTGTTCAACAAATATTGGGAAGAGGAAAACAGGTAGTAAGAATAGTTTGAGGAGAAAAAGCACATAATCAATCGATCATTAAAATCAGTGCCTAAAATATCTGTACTTTTCAGTTTTACAAAACGATAAATAGTAAAGTGATATGACAATATTCATCTTTAGCTCTTGCTCACTGATTCAGTAACAGTCTAAATCTTAAGTGAGTTTTCCCTACCAGCGCCACAAATAACTCACTCCAAGAGGACACAGCATTTTTCATCATTCAACATTAAAAGTGATGAGTAGCATACTAGCAAGAGAGAAAATAAGCCAAACTTTCATACCTCATTCTTCTTGATTCTGTTTATGAGTGACTGGATTTGCTGGGACCTGAAGTATTTGGTCCTGTGATTCTCATAACTCCTTGTAAGCCCAGGTCTTTCTGTTTAGCTTTAGACATTATACTTGTGATTCCAATAAAAATCTTTGTGTTTTACAAGAAGTGAAACATGTTATTTTATATTATTTTTCCTGTGACATGCAACTTCTGAGTAGGGTTATTCTGAGTCCATGAGCATACTGCTCTTATAGTTGCACAGGGCCCCATGCTCCAAAGAGCCTTGGTTGAATTCTTTGCTGTCACTAGTAATAACTTTCAACAAAGGACTCCACATTTTTATTTTGTACTGGGTCTTTAAAATCACATAGTTGGTCAGGTAACTGGAATAAAAACTTCAGTAATGAATAGACCAGTGTCTCAATTTTACCCCTGGGACTTGCATCCATGTGAACATCGACAAGCTTGTTGGCCTGAGTGAGCCTATTCTACCCTTATTTATTAAATAAGGATTAAAATGGCCTACCTCAAAATACTGTACTGAGAATTGAATAGAATAAAACATTTAAAGAGTATAGCACAGATAAGGCAAATATAGTTGTTAGCTCAGGAGTTAACTCCATTAAATCTGAGTTACTTCCTGATAAACTTTAGCCAGGGACACTGACACTAAATTCTTCTCTAGGTGATAGATATCATTGTGTATAAATTAAGTTTGGAATTTTTGAGTTGGTGATTAGGCCCTCATTTTGAAAAACTCAACCTTGCACTTTGCAATTCCTATTCTTTGAGTATTTTTATTCTTATAAATTTTCTCATATTATCATTGGGATATCAATATTAGCTTGTGATTATGGTCATTTATTCTACTTGTCATCTCCTACTCTAATCATCAAAACATAATACTGTCATTTTGGAGAAGGACTTTCAGATCAAGAATAAAAATACAAATAAATGTAAACATGCTTTGCATGCTGCCTTGATAAAATGCCAGCCAATGACTTTTAGCATTGGCTTCTTATGAAACAGATTTATCTGCTATAACTGGTCTCATTAGAAGATATCTTATGTATGAGAAGTGAGGAACACAGCTTCTGGCTGCAGACTTGTTATATGGTTTTTAGTGAGGCATCAATATTTACTAGGGGATCTCCTCCTGAAACAATTGTTGTTGCTGTTGCTGTTGGGGGAAGAAGGAGGTTTGCTGTATATGTGAGCATAATTAATAAAAGTGCAGCAAAGACAGCAAACAAGAGAGTTTATGAGAGGGGAGCATGTACAGGATAATTGTATAGACTAGCCCAAAGATGCATCCAGCTCTGCTCTCAACTCATAAGTTTTTTTTATTTTTTTGCTGATTACTAATTATTTTGTAAATAGGCTTTTCTAATTGAAAGAACTATTCTTCAATTCAAATAACTAAAATTATAGAACATGAATGATGGGTAGTTAGCTCATTCATATCAATTAACAGGTAAATAAACTGAGGTCATATAATTTCTAGTGGACAGATGAAAATAAAATGGGAAATATAACCAATCTGAACTCCACTATGAAACTAAATCTGTGTGAATTTAGGTTCATGAATCAATTTCTCCAGATCTTAATTACCTGTGCACTAAATAATAAGAGACATTTAGTTCTTGGAAGTAGAACCAACCTTGAGAGATTTTAAAATTATAGGTGTATACTGTATACTGCCCTAGTCAGAGAACACTCACCCCCACCCCAGTTAGTCAGCAGTCAGTCCCTCCTCTTGTGGAACTGCCAGACCCACAACAGATTATTAAATAGTCAGTCAGTTCTAGACCAAATGAAGTCCCTCCTAAGGACCTGCTTTTGTGTACAGATTTCTGTTCTACAACTTTGTGGCCTTGTGATCACCTCACCTTGTCTCTCTCTGTCTCAATTGGTACATCTGTAAATTCAGCATAATGATAGTAGTCGCTGCTCAGCCTCCTTCAAAGCCCTGTGTTTATGAAAAGCTTAGAAAATATTACTAGATACTTTTTATCAATTGATAATTACTAGATACTTTTTATCAATTGATAATAACAGTGTTAATACTGGTATAATAGTAATGCTACTACTGTTGATATTATCACAATGATATGTTCAAGTACAACAAGATGTCTTAAAAATCAGTGCTTTAAATAACTTAAATCAGAACTGTAATAATTTTTAGAACTTCATGCATTATTGAAATAGATTTCTAGTGTCTACAATAGGGAAGAATATTTCTTGGTAATAAAAAACACATTGGTCTGTAGACTGTGGATGATAAGTACAAAGAAAATTAATTTCAAAACTAAGAGATTGCCTTGGGTAGGGTAAACATCTTGACAATATTTATTCTTCTAATCCATGAACATGGGATGTTTTTTCATTTGTTTGTGTCATCCTTGATTTTTTTTAACAGAATTCTGAGGTTACCATTGTCAAGGTCTGGTTAGGTGGATTCCACGGTATTTCCTTGTGTGTGTGTGTGGCTATTTTGAATGGAATTGTGTTTATTTTTATTTGTTTCTCCACCTGCTTGTTGCTGTTGCATCGAAATTTAATTATTTTTTGCATGTTGATTTTGTAACCCAAGACTTTACTAAAGTCATTTATCAGTGCCAGGAGGCTTTTGCCAGACTGCCTAGTATTTTCTATTCTATCTGGATATCCCTGATAACCTCTTGCCTGAATGCTCCGACTAGGTCTTCCAGCACTATATTGAATAGGAGGGGTGAAGGTGGGCATCCTTGTCTTCTTCCAGTTCTTGGGGGGAATGCTTCCAGTTTCTTCCCATTGAGCAAAATGTTGGCTGTGGATTTATCATAGATGGCTCTTATTATTTTGAGGAATGTTCCTTCTGTGCCTAGGTATTTAAGGGTTTCTACAAAGAAAGGATGCTGGAGTTTTTCAAATGCTTTTTCTGTGTCTAATGAGATAATCATGTGGGTCTTGGTTTTACTGGTGTTAATATGCTGAATTACTTTTATGGTCTTGTGAATGTTGAACCAGCTCTGCAACCTGGACATGAAGCCCACCTGGTCATGGTGGATGATCCTTAAGATACATTGTTGGATCCTATTTGCTAGAATATTGCTGAGAATTTTTATGTCTATGTCCATCAAAGAGATTGACCTATAATTTTCTTTTCTTATTGAGTCTTTGCCAGGTTTGGGAATCTGTATGATGTTAGCTTCTTAAAATGAGTTGGGAGAATTCCATCATTCTCAATTGCATGGAATACTTTCAATATGATTAGTTTTAGCTCCTCTTTATATATTTTGTAGAATTCAGGTGGAAAGCCATATGGTCCAGGGCTTTTTTTTTTTTTTTTGGCAGGGAGGTTTCTTATGACTGAGTTGATTTCCTGGGTTGTTATTGGTCTGTTTAGAATTTTAATTTCTTCTTGTTTCAACCTTGGAAGGTGTGTGATGTCAGAAAATCCCCTACTTCCTTTAAATTTTCTAGTTTATTTGCATACAGGTGTTTATAGTAATTTAATTTCTTCAAGGTCAGTTATAACTTCAGCTTTTTCATTTCTAATTATGTTTACTTGAACTTTCTCTCTTTTTTTTTTGGTCAATCTGTCTAGGGGTCTGTCAATCTTATTTCCCTTTTCAAATAACTAGTTTTTATCTTATTTATTCTGTCTAAGATATTTTTGTCTTCTATATCCTGCTATTGTGAATGATTCTTAGTGATCTGGATTTTTCTACTGAAATCGGATTTAGATGATCTTACCTTTCCAGCTCCCTTTGGTGCGGTTACTCTGTTTACTTGTGATCTTTCTATTTTCTTGATATGTTTATGTAATGTTACAAATTTCCCTCTTAATACTGATTTTATGGCATCCCAGAGGATCTGACTAGATGTGTATTTGTCTTTGTTTGTTTATAGGACTCTTTCTACTTCTGTCTTAATATCTGTGTTGACCCAAAAGTTATTCAGCAGCATGTTGTTTAGTGTCCATGTTTTCGTGTATTTTGGGGGAATCTTATTGGTGGTGGTATTTATTTTATTCCACTGTGATCTAAGAAGATGCATGGTATTATTTTGATCTTTTGAATTTTTTTTCACACTTGATTCATGTTTAATAATGTGATTGATCTTGGAATATGTTTCATTTGCTGATGAGTAGAATGAATATTTTGTAGTTGTGGGCGGAGTGTTTTGTAGATGTACAGATTAAATGCAATACCTATCAAATTACTAACATCATTTTTCACAGACCTGAAAATGACAGTACAGAAATTCATATGGAAACAAAAAAAGAGCACAAATAGTCAATGCAATCCTTAGCATTGTCCATAGAAGTATCACACTTCCAGATTTTATGCTTTTTTACAAACCTACAGTAACCAAGATGGCATGATATTGGTACAAGAATAGGCACATAGGCCAAAGGAACAGGACAGAGTTTTCAGAAGCAAAAATATGATCTCTCAACCAACTCATCTTTAACAAAGCCACCAATAACAATCATTGGGGTAAGGGAAAAAATATTTGCCAAGTATGTATCTGATAAAGGCCTAACATCTGGGAACTCAAATGAAGTGAAAGGTAAAATAAACCATTAAAAAGTTGGCAATGAACATAAACAGATACTTCTCAAAAGATGGCATACAAGCAGTCAACAGACACATAAAAAAATGCTCAGCCTTACCAGAGAAAAGCAAATCAAAACTAAAATTAGATCCCACCTAACTCTGGCAAAGATGGCTATCATCAATAAATCAGAAAACAACAAAATTATCACTGAAACAAAGATCTTAATGCCACATGTTCTCACTTATACTTGGGCCCTGAACACTAGTAACATTAGCACAAGGGAGAGATCAGCAGTTACTGAGCACTGCAAGGGGAGAAAGGGAGAGAGGGAGGTGGGGGACACGTGGCAACACAAAGGATACCTGGTCCACTACCAGAGGGAGTGAGGGTCAGTTAGAAGCCCAAACTTCATCTGCATGCTACCTACTTATATAATTAATACTTACTTGTATCCCACACCTTTATCATAAATAATTTTTTTTAAAAAACTTAGAGAAATACTTGAAAATATTTTATCATTATCATTATTGGGAGAAGTTAGAATGAAGGATTGGGCTGCTTGATGCTCTGACAAACTTTCCATCAAACTGATCCTCCAAAGATGATTTTGGAAGGTAATTATATTGATTGTCAGTGATAACCACAAGGTTGAGCAGTGTGGCATGTTGTTTACCTGGAGTCCAGAGTCATAATGCCTAGGTTTAATTGCTGGTTATGCCACTTATCATGAAATATTAGGCAAAATACTTAGCTTCTCTTTGGTTTAGTTTCCTCAAGTATAATATAGGGATAATCTAGTTGGGTTGTTATGATGAGTAAATGTGAAAAAACGTACTTACAATAGCAGTATGTGGCATTATAAGTATTTATTAAATATATTTTTAGGATGATGATGAATTAGATAGTTCCTGCTTATTATTTTATTTTACCTTTCCTTTATACCCACTTTGGAAACTAGGAAAGTAAATCTAATGTGTTATCATATCTGTACTACATATATCTGTTTCAATTTTTGCCATCATTTTAAAGCTCTGTCTTTTACAGTTTATCTATACTATTAATAACTGCAAATGATTCTGAATATAATAGAAAAGAGATTTTTAACAGAAAATGGATAAAATGATTGTGATCTGTATTTTGATGTTGTCATCTTACAATCTTTAAATGATACTGAAATCCATGCGGTAGGCCAATAATTCTCAAAGTATGACCTAGGGACCCCTCAGGTCGCCAAGACCATTACAGAGGGTTTGCAAGGTCAAAACTGTTTCTGTAGTAATATTAAGTTGCTATTCGCCATCTTCATTCTCATTGTTTCACAAGCATACAGCAATATTTTTCAGAGTTTACATGACCTATAATATTACAAAAGTAGGATGCAGACACAGATCTGAGAATCTGTATTCTATTAAAAGAAACATTAAGAATATTTATTAAATTGTAAAACAATGCAATTCTCCCTAATTTTGTTTTTGGAAAATGTATTTTTATAGTGTATGCTATTTATTTTAACATGGTGGATTATACTCTTAATTTCGATGGATTAATAAATATTTTAAATTTTCAAGATTTTAATTTTTAAGATGATTATCAATAAATATGACTGGCTTAAACAAAAGCTCCTTGGGGTCCTCAATAAGTTTTAAGAAACTAAAGGGTCCTGGAACCAAAAAATTGAAAACTCTGGACTTTTGAAATCCACCTGAGGTAAGTGTTTTCATAAAGTTACACAAATCTCTGAATGGCCAAGAGGTAGGCACAGCATCATTCAGTCCATCCAACCCTACCTTCTCTGCATAAAGGGGACAACTACTTGTTGTATATTGTTTCTTCCAGTTCCAGAACCTGTGAAGCAACAGATGGACAGGCAATGAACCAGGGACCCCTTGGGGTTTTCTGTCTAGAGTCAATAGAAACATAGATTTGAGTGACATTTTTCAACCAAAGCTTCTGATACTTGGAAGCTGTCAGCAATGCATATTTAAAACTGTAATTAGGCACAGAGATAAAAGTGATGTGAAAGTTTAAATAATACATGTGGTGATACTCAAAGATTTAAAAATAATATTTTGATGAATGTGTTTTTATATTTTGTCTTGCAATGTTCAATTATCACATATTTTCACAAGTTCACATACATTCACATATATATTTGGTTGTTCAATGCAATTGCAACAATTAAGTTAGTTTCTCTTTGAATTTAGAGACTTCTGGGTTAAGAATTTGGGAGACAGGTGCTGGCCTGTCCATGACTTCCCCTTTCCATGGCAAGTACCTCCCACACTTTCTGACATCATTCAGAAACTATCCCAGAGAGGCATTCTGATTTCCCAAATCCATTCCCTCATCCAAGCTCATTCATATTTGGCTTTTTGTCCTGAATACTGATGAATAATTGTATGCATATTTGTTTCCACTCTGCTACATGGTGATTCCTAGCTCCTGCATGTAAAGGAGACCCACCACGTACCCTCGGGCTCTCTTTAGCATGCTGACTCCCTGTCAGTCTGCTTTAGCCCTAATCTCTCCCAGATACTGCTTGGAAAACTGCTGCTGTTCATATTAATTCTGCTCCAGATACCATGAATGTATTCCCAAAATTTAGATAAGAAATGGTGAAGAAAATGCAACCCAACGAGGCATTTGTTAATTATGGGGTTAGACACACCCTCTTTGTTTCAATGCTAAAATAGGCACCTGGGAAAAATAAAATAACAACTCAAACCCTGAATAAATGTCACTAATTAATTGAAGGTGTGTCATCCAATTCAGAATTGCGGCATCACCAGCTGCATTTTCAACCAGATGTTCTTTTAGGCACATGGTGTCACTACTGGGGAGGATCCTCTACACTGCTGATTCTCATAATGAACCTATTGAAACTCAGGTGGGGAGCCTTCCAGGTGTGAGATAACATTGCTAAAGAACTGGTAATGAGGGGCAGTTCTATTTGATTTAGATATTTATGTAACTTGTTAAGGGAACCTTCTGCTAAAGACACCCCTCAGCATCTGAAAAAAAAATGTGATAAGTAGATGGACAAAGGATTTTGATTTTCCTTACATTTACAGGGAAGGCAAATGCACAGCTCCTCAAGCCTGGAACACAGTTAAAAGAACATTATCTTCAGTACTGACACTATCACAGGATTCACTTGTTCATGTATTATATGTTTCCATTTTCCCATTGACTGGGGTAATTGGCAATTCTACTGAGCTAACTTAAAGATCTGTTTTTCTCTTTAACTAAAACATAATATAAAATCAGGATCAAATTTCTGTTCTGCAACTGTGGAAACGGCTTATTTTCAGAAATGTTTAGAGAGTATAATAGTTTGTTCCCAGATGTAGCTGCAGAACAGTCACTGAAAAATGGTTGTTTTCTTGCATATAACTCCAACCTTCTACCCATGTTAATTGCCAGTGACATTTTGGGTTATTTTTCAACACTTTAATGGGAACTAAAGCTTCTGCAGAAGTACTGCTATTTCTCCCATCCAAATGTATCTGATGTCCCAACAACTGATGTCTTTGCCAATCTGTAAGGGAAACCCTGATCTCCAATGAGTGGAATAACTAGGTCAGGCAGATATTTTATTCAAAACTTAAACTTAAAACTTTTTAGAACTTGCAAAACTTACATGTGATCGTCAAGAATCTTGTAAATATGAATTATGATCATTATATAGGCATGTGTATAGAGAAAGTCCATGTCTCTACATCTGAGACATCAACACCTGGGTGTTATTTGTTATGAGACACACTGAAACTGAAGTTGTAGGAAAGCAAGTTATCAGAGGAAGCTAAGAGGGCTCCGTGGTAGACCTGAGGGACTGATTCCTCAGCCTGCGGATACTGAAGAGGGAAGGTCAGTACAATGTATATTGCCTACTCTAAATATGGCCCACTGACCTCAGCATTATCATCCACTGGGAGCTTGTTAGAATAGAATCTCAGTTTTCACCCCAGACCTACTGAATCGATTTAACAATCTACCATGTGATTTATATAGAACCGCAACACTCTGTCAGCAAGGGGTTGAGGTACACCTGTGCTTACTTTGGGCCAAAGTAGAACACCACCTGGCCCCAACTGGCGTGATGAGTGAGACAGCTGGGTTCTGACACTGTTGATTTTCAGCATTAGGTAGGGACCAGGTTGGTATCTAACTTAGACCTTGCAGTTAGTAACCAAAGGTCTCAATAAATTGTAAAAGTAGTGGGAGCAAAGGGAGTCAGTGGCAAAGAGGGAGAGGTTCCACCCATGTAGAGGCCACATGATTGTCAAAAAACCTGTCAGACTCTAGTCCTTCAGTCAAAGATTCAGGGACGGGCTACAGTATAAGATTAATGAGTCATTGCCCATTCTAGCAAACATTAAGATAAAAGTGTCTTCAAGATCATAGCCGCATAGCATGAGTTGGGCTGTGAACATCCTGGGGTTCCCTTGAGGCACAACTTTCAGTCTTAGAAAGCTTTAGATGTCCTTCACTGGTAGAAAGGGCTTCTCAGTTCCTTTGAGCTCACAGTCTGGGTGATGGGCATCCGCCGAGTCCTAAAAGATAAGCTGACAGAGGCAAATGTCCCAGCTTACTCAGACTTAAGTGGAGGGGGGTAGTACTCCCAATCCAATAAATAACATCAGCAACCTACAGCACTTTATGGAGACTAGCTTCACAAACTGCCATTTTCACAAATAAAATGGATAAACAGTGATACAAAATGCAAAATGGTTTAAAATGCAGTCAAAATTGGCAGGATTCCATGATAAATATTTATGATTGAAATAAAGTCGCTAGCCGGGCTCAGTGGCTCAGCCTGTAATCCCGCGCCTTTGGGAGGCTGAGGTGAGTGAATTGCCTGAGCCTGCGGGTTCAAGACCCGCCTGGGCAGCGAGACCTCATCTCTACAATAAATCAAAAAATCAGCCGGGCGTGGTAGCGCATGCCTGTAATTCCAGCTACTTGGAAGGCTGAGGCGGAAGGATCGCCGGAGCCCAGCAGGTCGAGGCTGCGGTGGCCAGGAGTGGCCACTGCACTCCAGTCTGGGTGACAGAGTGAGACTCCAACTCAAAAAAAAAAAAAAAAAAAGAAAGAAAGAAAGTCTAAGCTGTGGTAACAACCAAAAAGCCAGTAAAACTTGAAATCAGTAAACTCAATTCTACCCAAAGTTGTATCCTGAACAATCCTAATGCTTTGTATGCTCTTAAGGAATTACCTTTTAACTTTTTTCTTTTAAATATGTCAAAGTCTTAATATTATTGACTTTCCTTGACTGTATCGTCTCTTTAAACCCTTATACTAACACTGTTAGGTAAACATTCTTAACCTTATGATTAAAACAAGGCTTAGAAGGTTAAGTAACTTCCTCAAGGCCATACAACATTCAGTAAAGCATAGCTCTTTGAAACAACTTCTGAAACTTTTCCAATACGCTCTATATACTATTTCCCTAGGATTTCGAATGTAATTATGTAGGTTTTTTGTGAGGCATTGTATGTTTAAAAAGAAAGGTTCCTTTCTTCATTGACTTTTTTTTTTTTTTTTTTAGATTTTAAAATATAGTTTATTTAGAAAGTAAATTGGAGAGAGAGAAAGAGAAAGAGGGATTCACCTCTCCAAGGGAGGGGAGGGGGAGAGGACCCAAGCTAGCCATTTACTTCTTTATTAAATTGCTCATATCTTACAGGTCCTCAGAACCTACAGACACAGTGATAAAAATAGTCACAAAACAAAGTTTCTTTAGCTTTGATCTCATTATGCAGAGACCTCTAGCTTTTGTCCAGTGCCAGCAAAATATTTATTGGGAGTACCAGAGGTTTTATCCTTTGCACTCTGAATGAATTCCATTTGCTACTACAGATTGTGTGACATTTTCTTCCTTTTATTCTCTGGTTTTCTGTGGTCCCTATGTGGATTTATAAGGACAAACAGCTTCAGAAATAAACATGTCTAAACGTGATGACTCGGTAAACTATAATATTAACTATTTTGCCATCTCCATTCCAAATAATTCAAGGGGCAGGAAGACAAGAACTCTCTCCACACAGTTATTCAGGGATTCTGGCTGCTGGCAGCTTGACCATCTTTACCATGTGAATTTTTTTGAAAAGATCTTTCTGAGGGACACCACTTCAATCAGTTAAAAAGAGAAGAGACTATGACTGAGTCCATGTAGGAGGTTTACTGGGGCCAGGCCTGAAAATTGTATGGATGATGGCTGCCCACAATATATTAGCTACAGATCAGTCACATGGCAAATAGTCTCAAGGCAAGCAAAAGAATATAGTTTGCCCTTTGCATAGTAAGAGGAGAAAATGCATTTTTGACAGACAACTAGTATTCTCTGTTATATTATCCATGTCCTAAATGGAAACCATGGTATCAGCATCTAGCAGCAGTGGCCACTGCCACTGTTCATGTCTGTAAGATCACTTTCCATGCTGACAGGTACTAACCAAGGCTGTGATCTCCACTATCAAGAAAAAGACTTTCATATAGCTCTCTATGCTATTAATAGCAAGCCTCTGTTATGCTCAGCTCAGCTTTTGGAGATTAGATAATACAGATCATTGAATTTTCTCTGCTGTTTTACTGAAGACCCCTTGAACAAATTTAAGTGTATAAAGGTTGAGTGGGGGTTGGAGAAGTGAGGAGTTTAAGCCTATGAGAGTACTGTGTGTTATACCCCAATCATCCTTTCTAATGCTTGAATGAAGAGGTTTTGGCTCAGGTTGGGATACTTAATACTTTCTAGGCATTTGAAGAGTTTATGGTCCAAAGGAACTGACTATTATATACACAAAAAATTACAAAATCAAATCTCAGTTGTCTACTGAGATTTTCTACTTATTCCTTTTTTACTCCTTTACTCTTCTCTTAATTTGCCTGAATTGCTACCAATTTGTCTATTCTCTTTGACTCTTTTGCTTGCATTGTCCATACACTCACAATCCTAGGTTCTGACAAAGACCAAGCTGGTCACATAGAGTAGTAACACAAGAAAATATAAGGAAAGTTCTCAGCTCAAAGGTCTGTGGAAGTTTGTTGCCTGGTGAGTCTAGATGGAAACCATACTGTTAATCTTATTGAACAGGTCACTGTTGGCTAAGTATATGACATAAGGCTACAGTTGATTTCGACAAATGAGTATTGTTTATAGTCTGAATTAATGAGTTGATGGTAGAAATATCACAGTTAGTATGTGCATTTCATTATAGGAGCTCCATTTTATTTATAAAGAAGAAGCATTCTGCAGTGGGAATACTTCACTAGAAGTCATAGTTGAGTTCAAATTACTTTTTATCCACTTCCTGTCTGACCTTGAGTAAATTAATTAACATTTCTAGGCTCATGCTATTTTCTGTAGAAACATTAGAAATAACACTTACCTCACAAGCTAGATTTGTGAACAGAATGTGATAATATATACAAAGCATTTAGCATAGGGTCAATTATGACCTATTATTACTATCAATAATTTGAGAAAATAGACAAATACATAGTTACATACTTACAAGAAAGGGCCTCTGTTTTTGTCTTTTATTAACCATGTAAAGAAACTTGCAGGTATTGATATTATATATAATCATATATCAGATATTATATATTATTATATGGTTTTTTAAATAAATAAGAATCTCTAGCTCTTTAGTCTTTTTTCTAATACTGATGATTCTACCATAAAAGTTATAAACCTTTTTATTTCCAAGTCACTTTAGGTCTTTAAAAGAATATTTTTTAAAGATTTTTGAAAATTCAGATTTTTTTTAGCTGATTTTTATTCTAGAACTGGTTGTTTTATGTCAGACTTAGTACACATTTGATTTATCATTGGATTGTTTTTTGAGGTTTTAAAGAATAACAACTGGGTGGAAAAATGCTTCTTGGAAAACTGACTTTCCATCTAAGAAACCCAATGTGATGGATTGCTAGAATTGTGACTGTAATATAAACTGAGAATACAAAGGAGATACATGGTCCCCTCAAGATGAATTTGGACTTGTAAGAAGTGAGCCTGTATTTTATTAACTTTCTGCATATAAGAAAACTCAGACTGTAATATCATTTCTTCACAAATTCATGGTAGCCTATGTCAACCCTAGCCAATTTTAATATTGGACTATAAACAATCTGAGAGATGTCATAGAAATAAGTTATTTGTGTTCTCCAGTTCAGAAAGGTATTGTTTCCAGAAAATGTTTTATAATTATGGAAACAAAATACAATAATTACTCAAAAGATAAGTTTACCATTAAAATTTTAAGCTACTAATAAGATAAATCCAGTAAAAGTATTCAAATGTATTTATTTTTAATTTTTAAAAATAGTTCTCATATACACTATTATCATTTATAGATACAAATAACCACAAAATAGGTAATACTACTACTATGCTAATCTTTTTTAATATATTAGTTTATTTAATTATCACACTTCTCTGGGATATATACTATTGAACTTCTTGTTACAAAAGAGGAAACTGAAAGACAGAAGTAAGATAGTAGGTGATATAATGGGTGAAATGTTGGAGCTGGAATGCAAATCCAGGAAGTCTGGCTTTAGAACATGGCTCTAAATGAACAGCTCTTAATGCTGTTCTTCCTCTCTTTGCAGCTATGATGAATAAGGATGTATATGCATTTTATATTTTTTTCCTTAAATAAGAAAAATATAATAGTTTCAAGTCAAAATGAGGTAAGCAAGGCATATAAAAGTAAGGCATAACAGTTGAAGAGCCATTGGTGCATAAAGCTTAGCTCAATCTTCTTAAAGCATGGAAGAATGTGTTGCATTTAGAAATACAAATATATATCAAAGTCATCTTCATCAACAACACCATTATGTATCTTATACATAATTCAAAATGCTTATTGAGTAGAACCTCTGTTCTAGGAACACATAGTTGTGAATAACAATAGCAGCAGTCTAGCACTGTGTGTCCTGTCTGCTCAGTCGTGTATTCAGCGGTATAGGATACAATCTTTGCCCAGAAATGTGATAGCTCCAACCACTGAGGTGAAAATAAATCACAGGCTATAACTGAGTGTGTAACATGAGAGCAAAGCGTTAAGAAGACTTGAGCTCAATCTTAATATTTTGGTAGTGACCAACGTATAATCCTCTTAGGGTTTACGCTGAGGGTGAGGCTCAACACAGCTGTATCTATCAACATTTCTCATGTCAGATCAGGTCTCTCTATAGAGAAGAGCTGGAAGACAATGAGTTGGTCAAGGATCCTTGGAATGCAAGTAAATAAAGAGCTAATCCAGCAGTGGATTCACCAAAATATAAGGTTGAATATAATGACCCAGAAATCTATGAGAGCAGAAGATATGTAGAGTCCTAATTACTTATGTGTAACATAGTAGGAGTGGGTCTGGATTAATGTTATTAAACAACCACACATGGTTTTATCATCCAAGATTGTATACTCCCACTAAGCCAGTTGGAGGGTTTTAAAGAAGCAGGCCTATTTCAGACAGGTAGGATTTGGGTATATAAAGAAATCAGATGAAATTGTAGACAAGAATATTAACATGGGCCGAGATTGGAAGACAGAGTTTCTAGAACTCTATCACTATATCTTTAAGCAATATAAAAATCGTGCATTGAGCAGTCATTTATTATATGCCCAACACTGGATATCATCACTTTTTGTGCTCATATAATATATTAAGACACATATCAGAAATTCTGTTATAGATAATTTAGAAGCATGTTCTACAATAGCTACTAAAGCTTTCTCTCTTCCCCTCTCTCTCTCATTTAGACAAGAATTAGAACTTATTGAATTAAATGGCTTGCTATACATCATGGTGAACAGATTAATTGCTCACTTTTGAAAATGCCTTCAGTTGAGCAGAATATTGGCCACAAAATTTTACCCTAGTGTATTAATAATCCCCAACAAAGTGTTTTCTGATTGCTCACGCAAGAATTGTTGAAGTATTAACTGCCTAATGCTTGCTTTCTCCTTTCTCCTTTTCCTATAGGAACATATCTTAAACTCTCTCCTTCTTAGGTCTCCCAGTCCTATGTCCTAAGCCCATTGAGGCCATGCATACAAAACATAGATCCAATCTGAGGGAAACTTAAATTTCTGAAAGTATTTTCATTGCTTTTACAATTCTGTCCTACATCTGGCTAGATTATATATTGTGGTTTAATTTCTTCTGATACAGCGTCAGCCTCACCTCCTTGCAGGCGGGGCATGCAGGACTGCTCAGGGATATCAGTGTGTGCCCTGATATCCACCCAACTGGCATGATCTGTGTACAGGAGCTGGCCAGACTGGTGGGGCACGAGAGCTCAGTGTCCTGGTAGCCAGCGTGGAGCTGCTGGAAAGGGTGGTCTGTCCCAAGCTTCAAATACCCAGACCAGGAAAGGTCTGGTCGGGAGTGTGGGGCACACACCTCTGGTGCCTTCACCACTTGGACCAGTTCAGAAGTCAGTCTTGGCCAGTGGATAGCCCTTGCAGAATGTCAAATGTAACCTCTTTCTCAATTCCTAGATATTACTTATATACAATTTCTCTACCTGTGACCCTCAGAGCTTCTTCTTAGATCTAGCTTATTTTCTAGCTCCATCTGCTTTCATGCATTTTTGTTTAATAGGGTGCTTTTGGACCCTGCTGTGGTATCGTGGTTAGAATCCCTCAAAAATTCTATATTTGATGTCTTTATCAATAGAAGAATGATTGCACAAAAAAGACACTCAGTTTATTTTTTATGATCTCAAAGTCCATGCATAGATGCTCTAGGTAAATAATAGTTTCTTCTTATTGGAAATAAAGATTCAAGCTCATCTAACTGATCATGGAATATATCTCCCATGTGTAGTTAACTTACATACTACAAAGGGACTGATGCTTTTAGAGGATCACTTAAACTATGAGGTATTGTGATGAATATATTCTAGAGCTACTCTAACCTGTTTATTACATCTGTCACACAATCAGGTAAATATTGGTCTGTACCCGACTTGCAATAGTTTTGGTATTTAGTCTTCTACCTGTCTGATTACTCAGGTAGAGTATAATGTCCTTGAAGATAGGATTCCTCCTTACTAAACAGAGGTGCACAACATATGATGCTGAAAATAAGTTGGAAGTTTTAGTCATATTAGTTCAGCTTGTATTCTAGTTCACTAGTTGTTTGACTTTGGGCCAGCCATTTAACTCCTATTGGACTCACTTGCCAATTAGAGACAATTTGTGTTGCTTGAGTTTCCAAATTGTTGAGATGCTCAAATGAGAAAATAGTGTCAATATGGCTTATTAATTTTATTTTATCATCATTGTCATCATCATCTTCATCATCATCATTTTCTGGTGTAAAAGGAACTGAAACAATAAAGTAATATGAGTGAATTAATGAATGAATAAGTGGTATTCAAATTATACTTACATTTGAAGATACCTGACATCTCTGGGTTTCCATGCTTGAACTTAATAAGCATACTTTCTTGCAAAATAAACCTTCTGCTACCTCCCCAGAGAGTCTCATACAATCACTAAGAGACTAAAACCTGGAAGCAGCTTCAGGAGCCTCACATGGCAAGTAATTGTTGTGGTTCCACTTGGTGTTTGAATCATGAGAAGTTATATTAGAATAGAACTGGAAGTGAAGGATTAGTAGGCCAGATTCTTCTTTCAGGGAGATTCATGATTGGCAGTTGAGGCATGGCAGGTAATAATAAGCAAAAGAAGATTTAAATGGCATACCCATGTGAGATTCACAGCCTTTAGGGTAATTTTGTTGTCTGCAAAGTGGCCACTCTCTGTTGCTCAAGGTGAGAGGGAAAGATTTGGCCACTGCAAACTTGTTAGGCTCATTTTAGTAAGGTCGATTACTAGAAGACAGAAAAATTCCAACCCAGAGGAAAATGCATTCTCTGGTGGGGATATGAATTGAATGGTTTACTCAAGTGTAGGCCACACAGAATTTTTTTTTAAAAAGTTTTCAGGGGTTTCCTATTACCTATTAAGAGAAATTAAGCCCACATAACTTCCTCCTTGCCTCTTCCCATAAATACCCTTCCTCACTGGAAAATTTAGGACGATAAGAGAATGGAGGTCAGTGTATTGCAGTGCAAATCCCACAGTGGGTCTTGCTTTGAGAACTCAGTGGCAATTCTCCAAGAGAAGAGACTGCAAATCAAGATATAAATATTCTCAATTATTTCAAATTCCATAGTTTTCAGGTCCTTTTTGCTTTCTCTAATTATCTATCTCTCTAATTTTTGAGAAAGGCTTTGCAGTGTCTCCACTTGTTACTGAATTTATCCTCTATTTTTCATGGCATTCTTTTCCCTGCTGGTTGTTGTAACATCAACACTGTATCATCTTTCAAAACTTTTGGGTTTGTTTCTGTGCATAATCCTCTCCCTTTCCCCTTTTTATCATACAAGTTTTAATAAAATCAATTTCCAGTATTGAGCTTAAAATTCTAATTTAAGGAGGTAAAGGGGATCTTCCCCAAACCTTAGTAACCTTAAAGAAACAGTTGGAAGTATACACATATGTTTTGTTTTCATATGTATGTTTGTGTGAGGGATCCGTGAGGGTGATCTAGAGATAGGTTAGATATAAGAAGGACTTGGCAATATACATGTGGCTAACATGAGAGGAGGGCAAATTAAAGCTTACAGTAGATAACCATTTCCAAGGATGTATGAGAACGAATGCAAAATTGTAGGGGAAATACTAGAGAACACTTCCATGGCTCCTGAAGCATCTTGCATGTTTCTAGCATTTAAAGACGATGGAGATTAACTTTTTATCTGTACAATATCTGTATCTATAAAACATCTCTATGTTTATAAATCTACAAATCATATATATTTAGGTCTGTTCTTCCATGTGAGTTAGAAGTAGGAACAGTTTTCTTCATAAAATCTTCTAACTTTTGACACCTACTTCATGTTCTTTGCTACTAAACTGTGCTTCTTTTGCTCTTTATCTCTCTTCTCATGTGCTCTTAAAAGCTACTTGCTTTAATATATGACAGTGACCTTACGATGTACTTTATAATACATGTACCTTGATGATAATGGTTGATTTGTGATCTTTCTAGGCCTACACATGAATCTCCAAGACCTATGCTGTGTTACTACAGAGGTCTGAGTCATTATGATTGGAAATTATTTAAATTCATCATTTTTATAGACAGACATGAATGACTTGATAGTGTATTTTTTTGAAATTTTACTCAAAATTAAGTATCTTATTTTTGAAAACTATCCTTGTACTATAATAGCTGGCAGACACTCCAGTTTTTTCTCTTTCAGGTAGACAAATCTATACAGTTCTCCAGAGAAAATATTGTTGCAAATATTTTCAGATGAGCAATAAAATTAGAAAGGCAGTTGTGTGGAATATGTCATAACTCTTTTCTGTATGGAGAGGTCATAGAGAAGAGAAACAAATAAGTCACAAATGGAAGAAGGGCAATGAGTGCTCCAAGACTGTATGGAATTAGAAACTTCTTCTAAATCCTTTGGTTATTCAAATATTTTCTATTTCTTGGGGATATGACAGTTAGAAATTTGCTAAGAAAGATAAAGCCTGCCATAAAATAGTAAGAGAACCAGGCAACTGTAGTGTCACAGAAGCGAAGGGAAGACATTTTAAACAATACATGGATGAATGGATGGACTGTTGAATGGATAGAAGATTGGAGTGACTGTCTATATCAAATTATACTTAAAGGAAAGATGAGAACAGGTAGGTAGCCATTTGCTTTTAAAAATATTGTCTCAGCTGGGCTCGGTGGCTCAGCCTGTAATCCCGCGCCTTTGGGAGACTGAGGTGAGTGGATTGCCTGAGCCCGCAGGTTCGAGACCCGCCTGGGCAGCAAGACCTCACCTCTACAATAAATCAAAAAATTAGCCGGGCGTGGTAGCGCATGCCTGTAATTCCAGCTACTCGGAAGGCTGAGGCGGAAGGATCACCAGAGCCCGGCAGGTAGAGGCTGCGGTGGCCGGCAGCGGCCACTGCACTCCAGTCTGGGTGACAGAGTGAGACTCCAACTCAAAAAAAAAAAAAAAATATTGTCTCATAAACTCTAATTCCATCCAGGTTGCTGCTAAGTAAATGATTTTGTTCTTCTTTATGGCTACATAATATTCCATTGCGTGTATGTACCCCATTTTTTTTAAATCTAGTCCTCTTTTGATGGAACATGGTTGGTTCCATGTTCTTGCTATTGTGAACAATGCTGCGATAAACATACATGTGCAGGTATCTTTTTTATAGAGTGATTTGAGTTCTTCCAGGTGTATTCCCAGTAGGAAGATTGCAGGGTCATATGAAAGGTCGAATTTTAGAATTTTTAGGAATTGCCACACTGTATTCCACAGAGGCTGTCCTGGTTTACACTCCCACTATATTGGAATGGTGAGTGTGAAAGTCAAATTGAAAGTGGTAAAGGAGAAAAACGAAGTTCTATAACTAAAGTAGGGAGCACACTTAAATTAGTGAGGGATTTTTCTCAGGAGAATTGAAATATAGGGTAGTTACTGGAGCTGGATATAGGGTCAAGCATATACATGTATATACATATGGAGGACTAAAGGGAATATATGGGCTATAAAAGAAATACACATATTCTTTTATTTTAATGTGAGGAAAATAAAAGTTGGTAGGTAGAGAGGCATGCAAGTTGGTGGAACTGGTGGTAAAAAGGTAAGCTAATTCTCACCTGACTCTCTTCTTAATGATGGATGCCACCATCTCATTAACAGAGAGTAGAATTAAGTAGCAGTTGGAGATTTGAAGAAAGTGGATGAGTGATGGAATTGTCATCTCAGGTGTTTTAAAGTGAAAGTATATATATAAAGCACGTTAGGTACAAAGGCAATGGACAAAAATGCATATAAGAAAACTTAGAGAATATAAGGAAATAATCAAGCCAAATAAGAAATGCAAGGGGAAGTAATGGTATAAAGAATGATATTAAGCATCAGTTACTTTTAAATGTAGAGCTAAAACATCTCAATTTAATATGTAAGTTCTCTATGTATTCTCTGCTTACAATATTTTTAAAAAGAAAAAGTGGCAATCATTTTTTCTGTTTACATTACCAAATTTCATACAAGCCTTTAGTATAAATTTTTTAAAATTGTTGGCTTGCAGATGATATGCTTCCCTTATTCTCAGCCCAGATACTGGATATGTCCTATTGTTAAATGCCTTTGCCCTCTCAGTAGGCATAAGGATGTGAAAGCAATGAACAGAACTAGAGATCTGTGCTCAAGTGTCCATTCTACCTGTGGAGGTCATTTAAATCAATAATTTGTCATAGTGGAGACACATATTAAGTATAAATTCTGAAAAATATATGTAATACACAACTATAATTCCTTGCCATATTTCAAACAATTGAATTGTTTTAATATCTTCATATAGTCTTCTAACTGGAGTATATTATGTTGTATAGTTAGAAAAATGTGAAATGTATAAGGAAGATAATATCTTATGTCATTATTACTTTTCTTAGTTTTTTCATACTCTTAATATTTACTACTCTGATATTGATAATTTTGAATATATTCCAAGTTTCCAATTTGTGACTATTATAAAAATTCTAAAATGAACAATTTCAGGCATATAATTTTCTCATGTTGTCATTATTTTTGGCTAGATTTTTCTTTGCAGAATCAGGGGTTCTAAATCAAGTGAGATGACTATTGTCATGTTTTGAATGTGTTTTGTTCAAATTCTTTTCTGAAGGTTTTTCTATTTTACCTCTACTGACTATCTTTTAGAATCATAATTTCACTGCATCGTTATCAGCAATAGACATTTGGGCATATTTTTTGGATTCACAAGGTATTCATTTCATCCTTGTCTTAAATTTCCCGACTGTCTTTACCACTGTCTGCTACTGTAAGGAATGCATTTTTAAAAGTAAAAGGTGGTGTCTGATCTTAGTATATACAATTCTTTTTTAGTCATTTTGTTATTAACCAAGGATTAAATGTCTAGCTCACAGTCTGCTATCCACTCTTTGAAATTTGCCCTTTAATGTGCGGTCTTTTCTGGCCTGCTGTGTTTGCAAAGAGATTTGTGGTAATGACTCTGTGCCTGCATTCTTGCTATCATGTTCTGTATTCCATGCTTGTTTAAGATTCTTACTGGAGATCAAGGAATAAAGTAAATTTCATGTCACATCACAGGAGAATTCTGCTAATTTCAGGGAGAATGTAACATAACAACTGTTAAACAATGACCCTCTACTTACTCTGTATGTGGAAATTCTTACTATATGTAGTTTGTATTTATTGAATTATTTGTTTTCAGTATAGCCTGAACTTTGAAGATACGTAAAACTTAATTCAGTGTCTACTACTTCCTAGTTTAGATAGATGTTTGTAAAATTATCCAAGACTTCACATGAAAAAGGAAAACATGAAAACTTATGAAAATATGACAAGCTATGTCTTCTTAATATGATTTTTTGAGAATTAAATGAGATAATAAATGAAGACCCAAGTACAGTTACTGGACACAATAAGTACTATATATTCGTTTTCAGGCTCCCTATCCTCTTGATGAGCAATGGACAAGGTCAATGCTTATAGTGGAGTAGGTGAGTGAGCAAGTGGAGAGGTTCTGGGATACGCCTGAGTGAGATGCTTCACCTCATCAGTTGAAACATCTGGCCACTTGGACTTTGAGGAGGTATTTGGAAGGCCAGAAGGCCACACAAGTGTGACAATGGCTCTGCAATGCTTACTAAAGGGGATAATGGGACTCTCAATTAACCAATTTCAGTTTTCATGTGGCAAAAAAAAAAATTAAAAAGCTGAATATTTGAGTTGATGGACAGGAAGTAGGAGGGTAAACTATCAAATAAAATGATAAGTATAAGTAGCCCTTTGGGTCTAAAGCAAGAATCCAGTACTTGGAAAAAGTGTTTATTGTTATTTTATTTGCGTGTACATTATTATCCTTTTCTGGTTCAGTACATTTTGTATATTTTAATATTAGTCGGTCTTAACTATGATAAGTGGAATAAAGGGAAAGAATTGGTACAATTTTGCCTTAGTGGGAATTGGCCTACTTTTTGGGGGGGTCATATGAAAAGTCATTGGGAATATGAGTGATAGAGCCCCACTCCTGTGAAGCAGAATAAGTCACATTTATGTAACTGGCCCCAAATCAAAAATAGTGTATCTTTCTTTTTTTATTCAAACCATTTTGTATCATGATAAGGTTGCTTCTGTACATATCCTAGAAAGATTTTCCTCATTTGAATAGTCACAAAGACAAGAGTCTCAAAACTGCTCATCTTTGAATATCACTTAAGCTTTTTTTTTTTAATAGAATAGCAAATAGCTGAGAGGAAATAAGTCATCAACTCTAATTATAGTCCAGTCAGAAATCCCAGTCTCTACATTTCCGCTAGTGTGTGCCCTAGTAATTTCCTTTTTAATTATGACAACCCATAGTTTCATCTTTGAAAGCCAATGTTTGATGTGCAAGACTAAGTTTAAGAGAAAGCAAAAGTTGATGCTATAACAAAATTGTTTCTTTTTTTAGGAGTCTGGGGTAGATGAGGTTATTTTTAAATAATATGTTTACTTATTGTTCATCTATGATAAAAATAATTGTTTTTCTATATAGAATTGACTCACAAACAGTTGGATAAAACAGATTAGATACAGCATAAAGGCAGAAGAATTGCTATATTTCTATATATACCTGGTATTGGGTTTCATAAAAATGGTATATTTGAGAGGAAACACATAATCTTTACTTTTTTAAATTAATTACCTGGTTTGTTTGTTTGTTTATTTGTTTTTAGCAATTTTAGCTTTACAGAAAAAATGACCAGAAAGCACAAAATGTTTTTATGTGTCCCTTAGCTACCTACCAGTTTTTCCTACATTAGCAACTTGCATTAGTGTGGCACATCTGTTACAATTGATAGGACAATATCAAAATATTACTATTACTTAAAGATCATAGTTTATGTTAGAGTTCATTCTTTGTAGTGTACATTTTATGACAAATGCTTAAAGTATCCAGTCATATAGCATAGTTTTACTGCCCCTCAAATCCCTTGTGTTACACCTATTCCATCCTCCCTCCTCCCTCCTGAACTCTTGGCAACTACTGATATTTATACTATCTATGTATTTTTATTGTTTCCAGAATAACATACAGTGTAATCAGGCAGTATGTAGCCTTCTCACACTGAGCACTTTTACTTAGAAATATGCGTTTGACGTTACTCTGTATCTTTTCATGGCTTTACAGATCATTTATTTTTATTACTGAATAATATTCCATTGCATTGATTTATCACATTTTGTTTATCCATTCACTTACTGAAGAGCATCTTGGTTGCTTCCACATTTTGGCAATTTTGAATAAGACTACTATACACATTTATGTTCAGGTTTTTGGGTGGACAATTTTGACCTCATTTGGGTAAATACCAAGGAGTCTAATTCTTGTATAATACTGACACTACTTGAATTTAAGACATACTATAAAGCTAAGGCAATCAAGACAATGTGGTATTGATGAAAGAACAGACAAATAGATCAGTAAAACACACTAGAGAGCCCAGATATAAATCCACAAAAATATAGTCAACTAATCTTTGATAAAGGAGCAAACACAATTCAATGGAAAAATTAGTCTTTTTAAAAAATAGTGCTGACACAACTGAACATATACAGGCAAATTTCTTTCTTTTTTTGTTAATTTTCGTTTTCCTTTCATAGTGGTACTAATGTAAATGACATTATGTTTTTATTTCCATTTCCAATTGTTTATTGCTGGTATATAAGAAAGCAATTATCTCTTGTATATTATAAACTGGCTATAATTTTCTGATTCACAAATTGCTCTTTACTCAATTAAACAATCATAACATCTAACAACACAAACAGTTTTATTTTTTATTCCAAACATGTTTATTATTTCTTTTCTCTTCTTGTATCATTGCATTAGCTGGGACCTGTACATTGTTGAAAAGAAGTGGTGAAAGTAAACATCCTTTCCTTGTTTCTAATCTTAAGTGAGGAAGCATCTAGTTTCTCATAATTAAATATGATATTAGCTCTAGGGTTTTTGCTGATGTTCTTTACCAGTTTGAGAAAATTCCCTTTATTCCTAGTTTTCCAATAGTTTTTGTAATTAATGGGTATTGAATTTTGTCAAATACTTTCCCTGCATTTATTGATGTGATTGTAAGATTTTTTTCCCTCTAACCTATTGATGTGATGGATTGTCTTATATTTTTGAATATTGAACCAGTTTTGTATACATGCAATAAATTGCATTCGTTTGGAGCATATAATTCATTTTGTACATAACTGGGCTTGATTTGCTCATATGTTTTGAGGTTCTTTTTATATTTATAATAGATTCTGGTTTGTATTTTTCCTTCCTTGTAATGCCTTTGTCTGGTATTTGCATTAGAGTAATACTGCCCTTGAAGAATGAATGAAGAACTCTTAATGCTTCTACTTTTTGAAAAAGATTATAAAGAATTGATGTTCTCTATTGATTCCCTGCTGTCAATTTCATTAACTTCGGCTCTAGTTTTAAGTCTGTCATTTCTTTAACTTACTTTGGACTTTATATGATCTTTTTGTTTTCTTAGTTTCCTAAAGCATGATCTTAGATTTTTTTTTTTTTGGCTTGATTTTTTACAATATATACATCCAACACTATGTGTTTACTTCCATGCATTGCCTTTGCTGAAATCCATAAATTTTGATAGGATGCATTTTTATTTAGTTCAAACTTTTAAAAAATTTCTTTGGGCACTTCTTATTTGACTCATGTATTATTTAAAAGTGTGTTATATAATCTTCAAGTATTTAGGGGTTTTCCAACTATATTTCTGTATTGATTTTCAATTAAGTTAAATATCTGAGAGCCTACTTTACGTCATATTGGTTATTTTAAATTTATTAAAGTGTGTTTTATGATGCAGGAAGAGATTACCTTGGCGAATGTTTCATGCTGTCTTCAGGAGAATGTGTATTCTGCTGTGGATGGGTGAATCATTCTATATTTGCCAATTATATCTAGTTAATTGATGCTGCTATTCATTTCATCTACATCCTTACTGATTTCTTATTAAAACTGCCCTCATAGAGCTAATGAGAATTACAAACTAGGTTATAGGCAAAATTATAGTTAGTCATTGACCAGGGTGCGCTGGTGCATTTGAACACACTTTCCTGCAGCTGCTAACCAAGCAAGAGCCATGTAGGTATCAATTAATCAAAAGAGCTTGGTATTGGTACAGGAACAGGCATATAGACCAATGGAATAGAACTGAGATTCCAGAAGCAAAACCTCAATTTCTTAACCAACTCATCTTCGACAAAGCCTCCACTACCTACCTCTGGGGATAGGAGAACCTATTCAGGAAATGGTGCTGGGAAAACTGACTGACCACAGGCAGAAGACTCAAACAAGACCCCTCTCTATCCACATACACAAAAATTAACTCTAAATGGATCAGAGACCTAATGTAAAACCTCAAACCACAAGAACCTTAGAAAATGCAGGATACACCTTTATGGAAATTGGAACTGGCATCCAATTCCTGAACAAAACCCGAAACGCACAGGCCATAAGAGATAAGATAGACAAGCGGGACCTCATTAAATTGACAAGCTTCTGCAAAGCCAAAGAAACCATCAAGAGAGCAGGGAGACAGCCCACAGACTGGGAAAAAGTATTTGCCAACTCTATGTCTGACAAAGGCCTAACATCTTGGATCTACAAGGGACTCAAACATGCTGAAAAGAAAAAAACAACCCCATTACAAAGTGGGCAAAAGATATGAACAGACACTTCACAAAAGAAGACATACGAGTGACCAACAGACACATGAAGAAATGTTCAACCTCACTAATCATCAAGGAGATGCAGATTAAAGCTACACTGAGATACCACCTAACTCCAGTCAGAATGGCCATTATCAATAACTCAAAAAATAACAGATGCTAGAGATGATGTGGTGAAAAGGGAACACTTCTACACTGTTGGTGGGAGTGTAAACTAGTGCAACCGCTGTGGGAAGCAGTGTGGCAATTCCTAAAAGCTCTAAATATCGACCTCCCATATGACCCTGCAATCTCCCTACTGGGAATATACCCTGAAGAACTCAAGTCACTGTATAAAAAAGATACCTGCAAACGTATGTTTATTGCAGCATTGTTCACAATATCAAGAACCTGGAACCAACCATGCTGTCCTTCAAAAGAGAACTGGATTAAAAAAATGTGGTACATATACACGATGAAATACTATGCAGTCATTAAAAGAACAAAATCATGAATTTCGCAGTAACCTGGATGGAACTAGCATCTATAATACTGAGTGATCTTTCAAAGCAACAAAGATCTGAGTGTCACATGTTCTCACTCATAAGTGAACCTTGAACATCTATCGTAATACTATAAGAAAAGGATCAACAGTGTTGGGAATCTATATTGGGGGGACAGGGAGAGCAAGGGTGGTGGGATTAACGGTAGCCAATATCTATCTGGGGACGGGGGGGACACTCTTTATCAACAAGGGTGCCTGAACAATGCATATTTGTATAACTAACCCTTAACTGTACCCCACAATTTTAAAATAAAAAATATGTTTAAAAAAAAAAAGAGCCATGTAGCACACTCACCACTTCCTCCCCCATTGTTCTTATAGATAGAAACACTGTCACTGGATTTTTTTACCCAAGAATTACTTAAGGTGTTTTTCAGATCCTGAATTTTATCAGAATAGGTGACGTCAACCAGTCTGAAGGCCCTCACCAAAAAAAAAAAAAAAAAAAAAATCTACTCAGCACAGGAATGCAGTCTCTTAGTTTCCTTGTGCCTCACTTCTGGACCAAATATTGATCCCTTCAATGTAGCCCATCATAGGTACAGATGTTTAAAAAACCCATCCCCTCTCTTGATGGTTTCTTTGGCTTTGTAGAAGTTTGTCAATTTGATGAGGTCCCACTCATCTATCTTATCTCTTATGGCATGGACACTTGGGTTTTGATCAGAAATTGGTTGTCAATTCCAATTTCCATAAAGTTATCTCCTGCGTTTTCTAAGGTTATTATTGTTTGAGGTTTTACATTTAGGTCTTTGATCCATTTAGAACTGATTTTTGTATATGTGGATAGATAAGGGCCTTGTTTTAATCTTCTGCATGTGGTCAGTCGAATTTCCCCACACCATTTACTGAATCGGTTCTCTTCTTCCCAGGGGTTGATGGTAGAGGCTTTGTCGAAGATGAGTCCATAGACTGGGAAAAAATTTTTGCCAACTGTATATCTGACAAAGGCCTAGGATCTAGAATCTACAAGGAACTCAAACATGCTAAAAAGAGAAAAACAAATAGCCCCATTACAAAGTGGGCAAAAGATATGAATAGACACTTCTCAAAAGTGTCAATGAACAACCAACAGATACATGAAAAAATGCTCAGCCTCGATAGTCATCAAAGAAATGCAAATTAAAACTACACTGATATACCACCTAACTCCAGTCAGATGGCCATCATCAATAAGTCAAAAAACAACAGATCCTGGAGAGGATACAGGGGAAAGGGAACACTTCTACACTGTTAGTGGGAGTGTAAACTAGTACAGACTCTGTGGAAAACAGTTTGGTGATTTCTAAAAGATTTAAAAATTGACTTTCCATACGACCCCGCAATCCCCCTCCTGGGAATATAACTGGAGGAACTCAAATCACTGTATAAAAAAGATACCTGCACACACATGTTTACTGCAGTATTATTCATAATAGCAAGCACATGTAGCCCTCTTGTTTTTAATTAGTCATAATGTCACCCTCCTTTCTTGTGAAGGGATCTCATAATCTTTTTTGTGCTTATAGTTTATCATATGTGATTTGCAAATGCATGATGTTAGAATAAGATTTGAAGAATCAAAGTGACCTATTCCAAAGCCGCAGTAATAAGCTTTATTAATTCCGTTACTTTCATTTGTAATGTTTATGTATTAAATGGGAAAATAATGTGATTCTATCCATGCCAGTGCCACTCATAGTATGCCAGTGCATACTATGGCCCAGATTTTGATTAACACTGATTTGATATGTGACTTCATCAAATTTAGCATCTCCTCCAGGCAAATCTGAGGGGTATGCTTAGCACTTTCTGCCTTTCTAAAGTAAAATATATTAAAAGGAAAATGTATCTTTTCTACTTCATAAATGCTGGACTGTTATTTTCCATACCAGCATAATGGTGCCAATCAATTGGGAAAATCACAAAACAATTTTGGATTTAAACATTGATAGATTATATTGTGCCAAAGGATTATATATTCCAAGAAATAAAAGAAAATTAGGGGGAAAAAAAAGGTTGGAAAATGTGCTAAATATCATTATTGATCTGGTAACAAAGTTTACATGATTATACTAAACCTTATTTCAAAAAAAGCTGATTCAATATAACTATGTTAAAATTTAATTATTTTAAATTCTTCATTGTAAATTTAGAAAAAGTCAAAAGAGTAAAGGTGAAAAGAGAATTAAGTTCATCCCCAAATTCTTGTTTACAGTATTAGCTTTCTACTACAAGATATTACCACAAATGCAGCAGCTTAAAATATAACAAATTTATTATTTTATAGTCCTTTAGGTCAGAAATCTGGGTGTACTTGCTAGTTTGTCTGCTTAGTGTCTCCCAGGGCTGGGTTCTCATCTAGAGGATCTGGAGGAAAGGCTGCTCCAGGCTCACTTGGGTTGTTGACAGATTCAGTTCCTGGTGGCTATAAGGCTAACTTCCCTGTTTCCTTCCTTTCGTCAACCAGAACCTCGCTTAGATCATGCAAATTCCCTGTGTCCCTTATATTCGTCTCCCTTCTTCAAACCAACAATCAGGGTTTCAAACCTCCTCATGCTTCCATCTCCCTGCTTATCTCTTCTGCCTCCAATCAAAGTAAAAGATTAGACTTTTAAGTAATTAGATTGGGGCAACTTGAAAAATCTCTCTACGTTAAGGTCAGTTAGTTATATCACAAAATTCCCTTTGTCCTGAGAGGTAACATTCACTGAAGTTTCAGGGATTCAGATGTAGATGTCTTTGGGGGAAACATTCTGCCTATTATCACATTTTAATGTCCTTCAATTGTCTTACATTTTATGCATCAATGTGTAATTCCTTAAAAAAAAAAGAATAGGAAATGTGCTGGAGATACTGCTTTGTAATTAACTTTTCATGAAACAATGTAGATGACATTTTGACATGTTTTAAAATAAGGTGCTCAATGATCAGTCTTGGTCTGTTGTCAAGCATCTTGGGGTGCTCTCAGCTAGGAGTGAGGATTGCTACATAATTTATATCCACAATACTTAAAGCACAAAAATTCAGTATTACCATCTTAACTATTCTAGAAGATTCAATATCGGTCATATAATGTCAATCTTACTAATTTATATTCTTTTCGCTTTCTTTTTTTTTTTGAGTTGGAGTCTCACTCTGTTGCCCAGACTGGAGTGCAGTGGCCGCTCCTGGCCACCGCAGCCTCGACCTGCTGGGCTCTGGCGATCCTTCCGCCTCAGCCTTCCAAGTAGCCGAATTACAGGCATGCGCTACCATGCCCGGCTGATTTTTTTGATTTATTGTAGAGATGAGGTCTTGCCAAGTTGCCCAGGCAAGTCTCGAACCCTCAGGCTCAGGCAATCCACTCACCTCAGCCTCCCAAAAGCACGGAATTACAGGCTGAGCCACCGAGCCTGGCTTCTTTTCGCTTTCTTAAGAGGGAGAGAAAAACCTAGGTCTCATTCTGGAAGTTGTGCATGACTTTGATCGGAATATCATTCAGGGTATAAATCTTGACAGGAAAAAGATTGAGAAGTTTTGCTTTAATCTAAATTTATGTGTGTATTCTAATGACTGAGTTGTATTCCATAATGAGGACAAATATTTTTAACCAAATCTATATTTTTGGAATAATTAATATTATTTATTTATTTACAACTCAATACTATTTTAATGTAAAACTTTGGATGAAAAATACTAGGAGCAAAATATAAGTATTTTAATGATTATAAATATAGGTATATTTTCAGGTAGTTGACCAGAAAGAATATTTTATTTTGCATTTCTATCAATCTTACACAAAATTCCTATTTTACTATGTCATCTCCAGAATAAATGATGATCATATTTTAATTGTAATACCAACTGTTGGTTTTAAATATATTTTGCATCTTATTAAAATTAAAATAGCTTGTCTTTAGATTGTAATGAGTATTTATCTGAAAGAAATTTGTCTTCTTTTAACATTCTTAATATAGCCTAGCTTGCTTCCTTCTTTCCTTTATCTCTTCCTTCCTTCCCTCTTTTCTTTCTCCTTTCCTTTCTTTTTTCTTCCTTCTTTTCATTTAAGAAATATCTTAGAACTATGGTTTAAAAAAATTCATTAAAAATATGCATGATATAAAATAAAAAATAAATTTAGTTCTTATACTGCATCCCAAACTAATAGTATCTCATGTGGCTTTCTAGTAATATACAAATGTTTTTCGAATTAGTAAAAAAGCCCATTAATTTTCTATAAAGAATAATCACAGATTCTGAAATTTGTTAAAACTAATATCAGTGAAAAATTTTTCTGTGCATAATTTAAAATAAACGTCTTTTTTGCTTTTGAAAAAATAATTGACATTTAGTGAGATATACTGTTATTTATGAAGTTTCCCATGTTCTTTTAGAACTTTATTCTTAAATTTGTTATGAGATTTTTACAGTCATGTTTTTGTAATGTATATTTGAAATATGTATGTAGTGCTGGTAAGAAGTCTACATTTCTTGTCTTGAGAGTTTGACACTGAAAACATGTATTAATGTTCTAAAATATGTATCTACCTCTGAAGGTACCACTTAGCATAGCTGGTGTGGCTGTGAAACATGAAGCATTATTAACATCTCTTAGAATATCAAATGAGTTTGTTTTCTAAAGTCAGTGTGATTCTTGATCCTCAAACGTTTTCTGTATCTATTTAGGTCACAGGGTTTTTGACCAGTAGTTTAAGATGTGGCATTTAATATCTATGTTACTCACGTAGTTGTTGCTCAGTAGATTATGAGCAAGAAAATTCTTGTATCCCATTATAAATAAACATTCTTTAAGGATACTACTTCCAAGTTAGTCTTTAGGAGATTGCAATACAAGATGTGCCTTGTGAAATATTCAGAAATATTGACATAGTTAGACATATTATGAATGTGAATACATATATACTATACATTTCTATTTTTAGGCATGTAGTTCCTTATATGATGCATATAATATTTTTAAGGGCTTAGATCTATAATTTGACTTTTTCATTTGTTTAGTTATAGAATATTCAGGCAATCATTGAAGAATTTTAGAAGGACTAAGTATCTATCCAAAGGAAAAGAAGTCATGATGACAAGAAGACATCTTCACTCATATGTTTATCACAGCACAATTCACAATTGCATAAATGTGTAATCTACCTAAGTGCCCATTAATTGATCAGTGGATTTAAAAAAATGAGGTCAATATGTAACATGGAATACTATTCAGTCATAAAAAAGAACAAAATATTATATTTTGCAGCAACCTGGGTAGAATTGGAGGTCATTATCCTAAGTGACATAACTCAGGAACAGAAAGACTAATACTGCATGTTCTCACTTATAGGTATGAACTAGGCTATGGGTCCTCAAAAGCATATGGAATGGTTAAATGGACATTGGAAACTCAGAGAGGGGAGCCTATGAGGGAATGAGGGATGAAAAATTTACCTACTGGGCAAAATGTGTATAAGTAGGTATGACAGGTATACTTAAAGCCCAGACTTCACAATTCATCCATGTAACCCAAAATCACCTGTATCCCTAAAGTTATTGAAATAAATAAAAACTGTAGAAGGGGCATCATTATTTTATTTTAACAACAGACCACCTGGGGCCACTTTGTAAAGTATGCATGTTTCACAGAAGCCAAGTTTTAAAATCTTCATTTTAGTGCAGATGTGTGGAGCAGCATTTCCCATTTAGTTTAGAATGTTTATCCTCAGTTCATATTATACGTGTTTATTTCACAAATTGTAGGTACAGCAGTATAAATACCAGAGCATTATGCCTCTAGCCCAGAATTAATTTTTACAAATTGGAAAATGTTAATAAATTGATTTTAAAAGTTAAATTGAATTTAACAAGCATTTACAAGCTCTAATTTTGTGCATTAGAAGGATCATTAATAAAATAATCAGTACTTACTGAACACTAATATGTGCAGTTTAATGCTCTATTATGATTTGTTTAACAGGCAAGGAAACTGAAACTAAGAAAACATAAGTAACTTGCATGAAGTGCAGAAGTTTGCAAGAAATAGAAGCAAGATTCAAATTTAGCTTTTATTCAGAACTCTCAGTATTAACCATTGTTCTATCCTGCTGCTGTAGAACCACCCATTTTTCTCTTTTCCCTTTTATCTCATTCTTTGAAAACTGTGATTTTCAAAATTTAATCGTCATCCAAATCTCCTAGAAGTCTTGTGTATAAAACACAGATCATTAAACCCCATTCCCAAGATTTTCTGCCATTAGTGTGGATGCATCCCTAAAATTTATATTTCAGAATAACCCCAGGTGATTTTAAGAATTCTTATCCAGAAAACCCAGTTTCAAGACCACTGACCTACAGATTCTCTTACAGTGTTTGATAAACAGGTGGTATCCATTGTTAGGGTTCTATTATTATTCTAGGCACCTATTCTAGTTAAACTAGATTTAGAAATCTGTGAGTCCAGATGTCATTGATTTGAAGATGATGTTAAATATTCTAGTACCTTCTTCAAGCGTGTGTTAATTACCTATCACATAAAAGTCCTAACTGGTTAATTTATTATTCATTACTCTAGCTGGCAGAGCTGTTTCAGTTAGTCTAGACATAGTCTGCAAATTTAGAAATGTATTCTGGAGCATTCACTAATATATTATCTGATTATAGGACTAGAAATAAAGGAAAATATCTGGGTGCAGAGCCATGAAGATAGCTAGAATCTCCCACCAATAATGCAAAATGTATAATATAAATATATGTTCAATTTAACTTAATTATTGTATCTTTATTTGTCCTCATTTTTAATAGTATATTCCTTCTTTTCTTTATTATTTTACCTGTAGACTACTGGAGAATAAATTTTTAATGTTGATCTTTTATTATTTTATTTTTTATTTTTGGAGATGAGTTTGTTGTCACCATGTTGTTCAGGCTGGTCATGAACTCCTGGTCACAAGTGACCCTTCTGCCTCAGCCTCTCAAATAGCTAGGATTATAGGTGTGAGTCACCACACCCAGCATAGCTCTTTTTGTTTTTCCTTTTTGGTAAACCTATTTCTACAAATAAACACTTTCTTGTAGTTTTTATCTTAACATCCCCAACAGTAACATTTAAAAATGTACATGATTTTCCATAAATCTATTCTAGGCAGAAGTTAAAATCATTTTAGTAGGAAATATGATGTGATGGTCACAGTAGATGCTGTTAGAAGTGGGGTTTGTGTTAGGAAGGATTCTTCACTTTTAGATCTGTTTAATCAGTTTGAGGTTTTAAGATTCATTATCACAACTGAAGAAAGAGATAGTAAACATATGGAGGGATCTGATGATAAAATCTAGCCATATAATCATTAGAGAGGCAGACAAGAAAGGGAAAGAAAGTTAAGATGTACCATTAAAACAGACAAGCAAATAATTCTTTGACGCTGATTACCTGAGCTTCCCTTGCAACAAACTATTTATGTTAGGAAAACAGGCTAGTAAGAATATCTAGAATATACTTTAGATAATATTTGTAAGTATTAGTGTGTTTAGCCTCAATGATAACAGGTTGATAACAACGATAACAGCCTTTTAAACAGGACAAATATATGTTACACATACATAAACACACACACACACACAGATATGAGTGCTAAGTGCAAGCACACGCTGAAAAACTTCTCCAAGGCAGTGTTCTTCAATATGTTTTTAAAATCCATTATAATTTCTGCCAAAACTTATTTCATAGTAACTGAAAAGCCATTTGTATTCAAAATTAAAACAACTTTCTTTAGCTATCCTGGATATTGATTATGTCATGTCCTATCACTTCAATTTTACTAGATGTATTTTTTTCATGCTGAAGGAGGTAAAGGTCTTGAATATGAACATTGAGAAACAGGCATCTGCATTTCACTCATCACGAAACAAGTGTTTTTTAGCATTGTCCACTTGTGTGCAATTATTTTTCTGTTTTTCCAATTTACATTAAACCCATTTACTCATAATAGAGTCAAGTTAAATGCTACTTTTGGCTAGAAATAATGGTGTGAGCATTTTCCCTGCCCTATTAATCCCAGCCATTCACATATAAGGGAATTTTTCTGAAATAATCAAGTCTCACACTGAATGTGAATGATCTTATCCTTTACTTCCACGTGCCACAATTATCCCATGTCCTATCTCAAAACATTTCTTGCATGATCATATCCTGATAAATCATACCATTCTACAGGCATGTTCTTTTTTTACAGAATTTCATTTTCATACTATAGCCATTAAAAATGATATCACAATATATTGATGTATGATATCAAAATATTATGCCTTTCTTGAATGGTTTGCTTCTATTTTCTGTAGCCTTATGTTTCTTTTTATTTCATCAATACCTTTCAGTCATATAGGAGAGAAGGACACTGATTTCCAATTAACACTATTCCTTGCCCAAACCCTCTATTAGGCACAAATAATTTATACCTCAGAGTTTTCTGAGGTATAAATTATTTTCACTTTGCATGTGAAAAAAATAAACTCTGAGATGCTAAGTAAATTCTGTTAAGAGTAATGCAAAATGTAAATCATATTTCTGGACATATATATTGGAGTATTGGCGAGTCTCTCTTTCTCTCTCTCTCTCTTGAGTGCATTGGTTGAGAAGAATCATTTGCCAAGAGAGTAATGGGTAGAGGATCTACCTGTGCAAACTTGGAGGAAGACCTTCTGTGTACATACTACACACACACACACACACACACACACACACACACACACACACACACACACACTGGCAGTCAGTTAAGGGATGAAAGGGGAGGCAGCATGGAGGAAAGAGGAGTCTGACACCAGCAAGATCATGAAGGAGGGGAAAGGTCAAGGACCTCTGGTGGGGGCAGGATAGCGTCCTACCATAAATGTCTACTGAGGGATTGATAAAGTTTTGCTGTGTGTAGCAAATGTCTTTTGATTAGCCTCCATATGAAATCATCCTATGGAGACTAGGAACAAAACTACAATTGCTAAGAGAGGTGAAGTTTCTTATGAAAAGCAATTTGAGAAGGAGCACCTTGACATCTTGCCAAGACAAAGCAATAAGACAGAATCTCATAAATATGTGGCTATAGTGGAAGCCACAGACTACTTGGCATGGAAATCACTGTTTCATCCTATGTATCATGCGAGTATTATCCCAGGCCTTCCATTGCATTTGGGGGATTTGATAATGCATGGAGCTAAGTAGTATCTGTTCACACTAGCAAATGTCCAGAGCATCTGTCTGTACCACTAAATGTATGGAGCATCTATTTGTCTTTACCAGCAAATGTATATAATATGCTGTGAGATTTGCTTAATTCAAATTATTCTCTGTTTCTCATAAAATAGTCTATTAAAATAAACTATCATTGAGAAAGAGAAGAGAGTTTCTCATGACTCCAGTGAGGATGCATTTCCTGGCAAAGAAGTGCACCTGTAAGCTTTGTCCCCTGTCCACCAGCACTGGTGAGACGTCTGTGAGTGCATGCCTTGCCCAGTGTTTTAGACAGATTTTCTCCAAATTGCTCAATTTTCTCTAACAGTCCACAGCATTATTGTGATTAATTTGACTGTAATTGAGTTTTATTACAAGAGTGACATTTGTCTTTGACTTTGGCAGGGAGCTTGCCTCTTTGTCATCATCATCTCAAGTCAGCCAGCCAGAGCTGTGGTGCCAGACACAGAAAATGACAATCAGCCTAATCAGATTAAATGTGTGTGTGTTTGTGTGTGTGTGTGTCTGTGTGTGTGTGTGTGTGCGTGTGTGTGTGTGTGTGTGTGTGTGTGTGCACGTGTGTGTGTGTGTATGTGTGTAGGGGCTGTGGTGAGGAGAGGAAACAAGAGAGATAGGAGGAGGATTAATGTAGGAAGTTGGTTCATTGGTCATTAGGAAATAGTCAAAGGATGATGGCCCAGAGTTGAATTAAATAACAGTACTGCTTAGTAATTGACAGACAGTTTCTATTAATTCATTTAGCAAGGGATGTACCTACATTATCGTGCAGCTGCCTCACGTTGTTTATCCTGAGTTAAACCAATTAAACATTTAAAAATAAATTATGACAATATATCATTAAGCATAACAATATGCATTCCTCAGTTTGACAATATATGATATCACCAAATTGCAGAAAAAACAGCAAAAGGAATAAATGCCATTTTTAATAGAAGATACAATTTTTAAAAATGGAAACTTCCAATATTAAACTTTACAGATATGGTTACATAAATATATTTATATAATGAAATGTTTTTTATTTATATAAAACTATATTTATATAATGAAATGTTTTTTATTCATTTTTCTCCAAAACTTCTAATTTTTGGAGAATTGTGATGTTATAATTATATAATGATAATATTGAGAATAAAAAGCATGGTATCAAATGATATAATGCCAATTTTCTACCCTTGAATAGTGTAACAATCTTCATGTAAATGTTTGAAATTTATCTGAAACAATGTAAAATTTTAACAATGTTTTTCTTGTAGTGGAGAGAATAGGAGTGATTTTTTTTTTTAACTTTACTATAATTTTTCTATGAAATGTAGCCTCACTGGAGTCATGAGAAACTCTCTTCTCTTCCTCAGTGTTATTTTATTTTAGTTGACTACTTTATACATTTATGTTATAATTTATGAATTTCTACCATGATAAAGGCACAATCATTTATGATACAAAAAATTTAAACAATCCTAGTGTAAATTAAAGTATAAGTGAAAATTTTGGCATAATCATTAAGGCATTTCCCTTTTATCTACCATGTTGGGCCAAAGTATTATTGCTGTTCTTTCCATCTGGATTTTATTATGGCTCCAATATTTAGGAACTCCCTAATGTAAGTTAGAGGAAATGGAGACTTAATATTTAGGAAAAATATAATGTAGGATAAAAAATGAAGGAAAAAAGTCTGCTCCAGAAAATTTGAAATCTTGCACCAAATTATGAGAATTGTAAGGGGCATAGGCATCTCTGCCCCAATTGCCTTTTAAAAGGGAACAGGGCAGAGGGAGCCTTTAATACTAGTGTGAACTGGAGAGGAAGAGGGGCAAGCATAGGGATTGGCAAAGATCTGGGACTCTACCTCATATGTTCTGCAACAAAATTTATTTTGGTCTTTGTGTTCCTGGAGAGTATGGAAACTACCCAGGTGGCAAGGAATGATATTTGTACTTGGTAAAGGACAGCTTCCCATAAAACTTTAAAAAGAAAAATACCTGTGGAAAACCATGAAATTCCTCAAACTACCAGATTTTCAGATGTTCAATGGCTTCTTGATTTGTTTCCCTGTGATCATTCACCCTTCCTTGGATGGTCTATGTTACAGTCTGAATTGTGTTTTCCCAAAATTTCCATGTTGAAGTCCTAATCCCTAGTACAACAGTATGTGACTGTAGTTGAAGACAGTTTCTTTAAAATAGTAATTAAGTTAAAATGAGTCATATAGGTGGGCCTTAATCCAATATGACTGGTGTCCTTATAAGAAGAGATTAGGACATAGGCATACAAACAAAGGGAAGATCATGTGAAGACACAATAGGAAGCTGACCATCTGCAAGCCAAAGATGAGTGTGGATTTCTAGACTTCAGGACTTTGAGAAAATAAATTTCTTTTGTTTTAGCCACTCAGTATGTGGTAGATTTTTACAGGAGCCCTAGCAAACCAATACAACCAACGAGACATCCTACTTGCTTATAAGAACAAGAAACACTAGCTCTTCTCCTTTTCTATGAGGACTTTTGACTGGTCTCCATTGTCTATAAGTTAATAATAATCTCTTTATGCTTATTGTAATTGGTAATATCAAGGATATTATGTATATATCCTTATTTAATATTTATTCAAAACATTTCAGTGGGATGTAGATTATCAATTTCATTTTAGAGTAATTAAACTTAATTCAATGGTCCAGTGTCACTGAGAACTATTACCCAAGTGTTGAGATGCCAATTCCTTTCTAGTTTTTATTATTCCATGGTAAATTAGGTGATTTAGGGTCTTGACAACTTTAAGTATTGCCATTTTAAGGTTTTCCTGTTGCTCTAATTAAAAGAATTATTGACCAGAATAAAGTCAGACTTACTGGAAGTTTATAAGGATGGTGGTGAAAAACAAGTCTATGGGCCCATTTTATCTTCTTCCCAATAGAATCAAGTATGGAGGCCTTGGAGACAAACAGACCTGATATTCCAGGTTGGAAAACCAATTCCCACTTCTACAATCTAGCACGATTTCTCTGAGCCTCGGTTTTTCCCCTTTAAACTGAGGATAATAGCTACTTTACAGAGGTGTGATGAATAAATGATCAGCTGTACTCATATGTGAAACAGCAGAGTGACTGAAACAGAATAAATAGTGATTATTGGCTATCAGGATTTCTGAAATTACACATGGGTTGATTATTTTCCCATTAAAAGATACTTTTTCACTGATTGTAAAATAAAATTAATATGATAGTTTAGAGTGGGGTGAGGTTGAAAAAAAGAAAAACTCATTGAATCTTCATGGAAGTCCTGAGATTAAGCTACCCTCACTGACCCCCTTTCAGAGATGACTGAATCGAAGCTTCCTTCATTCTCAAGGTCATACAGCTACTAAGTAGTACATTGAGATTGCATGCTCTGGCTTTTCTGACACCAGTGTCTACATTTTTCACAGCTACTTCAGTCAAAGGTTTGCTCAAGGCTGTTAACTTCATTATATATATATTGTTTTCTTAGAATCTGAGCCAGGGTTAGGTGATGTAGAACCCAAATATTAACCATAGTTTGTCAGGTTGCATTTTGTTGGCCTCAAGCCACACATCACCACAGGATGTGAAAGGGAACATAGAATTTCCAGTTTTTTTCTTCCCCATCTGTATCAGGAGATGGTCAAATAAAGGTTAACACTATTTCTATGCAGCAATGGTGCTTTCTCTTTGTACTTTGAAGTAGATTGTCTTTCTTAAGACAAGAAATTGTATTCCTTCTGAAACTCATAACATGACCCTCATGGGGTGGGGGTGGGATGTTGTCAAGTTCTTTGACTTTCAGGGAAAGGTACAGAGATAGAGTGTATCCATGGAGCTGATGAAAATCATTTACCCAAAATGTATTTACCAAAATAATAGTAATCATTACATTTTCTCCAACATGCCCCTCTCTTATTGATTTTTAAACCTAAAAAGAGAAATTATATAAGCAGAAATTGTACCTGGCTAACAATGGGTTCACTAAGGATTTTGAACTTTAAGATGTGTGAAAGCAATACACATTCAGTAGAATCTATACTTTGAACTTTGATTTTTCCCAGGCTAGCAATAAGCAGTGTAATGTTTTCTGGCTGTGCTGGGCAGCAGCAGCGACCCCAGCTCCCAGTCAGCCCAGTGATCACCAGAGTAAGCAACCAATACGGTGTACTGTGTTGCCAATGCTTTTACACATTGTGGTTTTTTGTTTTGTTTGTTTTTGTTTTGAGTCAGAGTCTCACTTTCTTGCCAGGCTGCACAAACATGACTCCATCTCAACCTCAACCTTCTGGGCTCAGTTGATCCTTCTGCCTCAACCTCCTGAGTGGCTAGGATTATAGGTGTACACCACACTCTGGCTAATTTTTTTAAATCAATTTTTTTTAGAGACCAGGTTTTGCTAGGTTTCCCAGGCTGGTCTCAAACTCCGGGGCTCAAGCAGTCCTTCCACTTTGACCTCCCAACGTGCTGGGATTACAGGAATGAGCCACTGTACCCAGCCGCATATTGTGCTTTGTGTTTTTGTATCCCACCATTTCTGTAAAACCTCCATCTTGTGCAGCATTCAACATTTTGTTATAAAATAAGCTTTGTATTAGATTATTTTGCCCAATTGTAGGCTAATGGAAGTGTTCTGAGCATGTTTAAGGTACACCGACTAAGCTAAACTGTGATGTTCAGTAGGCTAGGTATACTGAATGCATTTTCAACTTATGCTATTTTAATCTTACAATGATTCTTTAGAAGATCATAGCCCCATTGTAAGTCAAAGATCATCTGTATTATCTTTTCTATTTCATCACTCTGCTGGGACTTTTTTCAATCTTTGGGAGTCTCAATTTTATTTTGGGTAAGAACAGCAATTTACCCAGTATATCAAACTAATCACAATTACGGTGTCAACCAGGATCCATTCATTCTATTGTTTCTCTTTGCCATTCTTCAGCAACTAAAGAAGGACATGACAAAATACTTTGGGGGTTCCACCTTTTAAAATGATGGCATGGAGCTTAAGCATTCTGGAGCTTAGGTGGTAACAGCTATACATCTGGCCAGAACTGTTTGCTCAGGCCCAGGCTGCTTCTTTATTAATCCATAGAGGGTCAGTTTTGTGTAGATTGCTGCCTTTGGGGGTCTACCTAAACCACCCCTCCCAAATCTACTTAATACATCTATCTGTCTGTCCTCCAATGTAGGCTGTAAACAAAATCTGGTTTCTTCCTTGTGCTCAGGATATTCGGAATTATATTCGCTTCTTGTTTGTTCATCTATCCCATACTTTCATTTAGCATCATCTATGTGCAAGGCATTAATTAGACTTCACAGATGGTTACAGGGCTCAATCTTCCTAAAGTTATCAGCCAGATCATAATACCAGTTAGACAGATAAGCCTAGCAACTCTTACAAGGCAGGAAGAAAAGTTGAGGAGGCAGAAATGTACAATGTAAAATCTTCTCCTACTACAATAGGCAATGGACTTTGAAATAATTATGAAATATATATTTTAATGTGTAGTCTCTGCTCAGTGTTCTGGGATACATCTTCAACATGTATATACAATAGAGGTCTCAGCTCCAGCCAAGACAACTCATCCCATGTCCCTGGTCTAAATTATTGCATGTCTTCGCCCATGTTCACATATGATCTTCCTTCCAGATGCAAGGTGCAATAGGGAGCAGACCATGATGTGATGCTCCCTATAACCACATCAAAACTTTCAAACTCTTCCTTGGCCTCCACTGAATGCTTCTAGCATGACATCCTTAGAAAGCATCTTAAATGTTATGGCTCTGAGACAGAAAGAGCTGGCATTTAGTTCTAATTTCACCACTTTGCTTAATACCTCTGAGGTTTAATTTTGTCATATGAAAGTCATATCTGGATAAGTGGCACACCTTACAGCATTATAGTAAAATTTTAATGAGATAATATCCATAAAAGCCCTCTAGCAGTTAATATGTGTATTATTTCTTTACTTAGTCTGACTTTGAAAATAGTCAAAACTATACATTATATTTAACACAATAATAAAAACCCCCCAATTTCATATCTTGCTTATTTTCTTGAATTGCTATTCAGCTCATGGTTGAAGTCACAAAGATTTGTATTTAAGGTAGAAATTCTCTTTTATTCTATTCTATCCTAATTACTGCCAAATTTCCTCTTTCTTTCTTCCCCCAGCCTTAACTGTTCTCATTTTTCCCTGGTGCTAAATTCTAGTGATTTCCATGTTTAATCATGAGCAATTCAGTCATAGTGAAATTAAGTCATAGTGAAATATCTCTTTACCTGTTACAGATGTAAATACATCTGTATTTACATCTTATGCAACTGATAACAAAAATTACAGAATAAAACATTTATCAATTAAAAATGTGTTGAATCATTGTTTTTTTTTTAATTCAGGGTTTTTAAGAGCTTTTCATTCCAGGGAATTATAAATTCATATTTGATATGATATCTACTATTTTTATATATATAAAACACACATATGTGGAAATATATATATATATACTATATAAATGCACAGTGCTTAATATAAGATTGATTTTATAATAACCACAATGTACAAGGTTAAACTTTTTTGTTTTTATGAGCAATATATGTAATTTAGTGATTAATAAATTTATTAAGTATTAGACATAGCTTTGTACTTTGAAATCTCAAATTCCTTATTCATTTAAAAAAAGGGCAATGTGTATATTGTGTACATTGAATAATGCATTATTTGGATCTGGATACATATAAATGGCTAGACCAGTTAATTAAAGTACTTTCAAGACTTTTCCCATTCTATATAGACCAGAAGTAAAACTGATGCATTTTTGAGTGCCTGTTATCTACTAGACAACATGTTAGTTGCTTCACAATTTTGCCCCCCTCCAATCTTCCAGCACCCCCATTTTGAAAATGTTAAAATATCTATTTGAGGATAAGAACAACATGTCTCTCAAGGCTAATTTCCTCTCTCATAGCTAGTAAGTGGTGAAACAGGGACTTATGTGATATTTGAACCAATCCTATGAACATTTCTATTTCCTACACTGCTTTTAGTTTAAAAACAAATAGATCACACCTCACTAATAAACATTTGCATCAGATAATAATGCTTCTGTTATCCAGAATTTAATTAAATTCACAAATAGTTTTTCTAATATCAAGTTGGTTTAGGTGAGAGTTTAACTAGCATTCTCTTCATAGAAATACAGAAAGACAAGGGTTTAAAAATTATTTTTGTAAAACATGACATTGTAGCCTTGGCAGTAAGTATCAGTTATGAGGCAGTCCTTCCTATTACAGGGCCCAGCTTTGCTTGGGCACTTTAGAGACTGAATATTTCCGTCTCTGTCCTTATTTTCCATCTGTCTGGTCTTTGCAATGCAGAACAGATGTAAATGGTAGAGTCCTGAGCCATTCAATTAGATTTCATACACCACTGACCCAAACATTTCTCTTCAATCTTATCTGAGTTGGTGGCAGATATGTAGGATGTCAAAAAGCATTTCCAAATTAAAGACGGAAACATATTGTATGCTGGTTGATACAGTCACAATATGTGTCAGTGGCAAAAAGTGTCATCCTAGTAGCAACAAATATGATGCAAAAGGGGACAGGGCAAATGTGCATTACACATTTCCTTATTGTAATAGGTATGGGCTCAGAAGATAAGAAAGAGAAAGTATAGACTGTCAAACATGCATTGGAAATCATGTGCTTCCCAATATGTGATAAACATCAATGTGTGGCCAATTGGATTGGACTCTGTGTTCTACTATTCGCAGGGCTTAATCATGGTGTTTTGGTGGTAGAACTGAGTCTGTGATGATTTGTGTCATTTGGACTTTAGCATCACTGAGGCTGATGGGACCTACATTCAGGGACCCTTAGCACTACCAATTCACTCAGCCTTGCCATCAGTGGTTGGCGGTCCAAAATCGTCCTGTGAATCAGCTAATTGAAAATAAGATCCTTGCAACTTAGAGATGATCAATCAATATTTGCCAGTTTATTATATTTCATTGACTTTAGCAGTTTTCTTGTTGAGATTCTTCAAGATATTAAGGTAAAAAGAGAGAAAGGAGCAAACATACTTAAGGATAATCTATAAACTATATCAAGCCTGGGAATGATAGCCATCTCCGTGTGCTCTTGTGAAGGATGGGCTCAAGATAGGCTTCCACAGTAACCATGAAGAGTGTTCTGAAACTATTCAGGAATCTGAACTTCTGAAATCACCCAGACTTTGCCTTTGTCAGATCTGAGAGAGTGTGCAAAAGTAATCATAAAAAAAAAAAAAAAAAAACTTATGCACATGTGTCATTTAAGACTCCTTTTTCTGGCTATAGATATAAATTCACTTGAGCAAAGAACAAAAGAACATCACTATTAAAATTGCAGATTAAAAGAGTTATAAGAGATATTAGATGTAACTTAGTTTGACTCTTCTTTCCCTTGAATGCTAGAGCCCCTACCAGCTCTCCCTGCCATAAACATACAGAAGAACTTCTAGGTTCATATTCCCAGAACAAAGAATTTGACATCATCTGACTCCTGACCTGTGACAGTCAAGAGCAGAAGCTTACCCAAACTCATTCTTTGATTCTTCTTTCTGCCCGGTTCTGCCAATATTGAGATGTTTTACTCTATCAGACTCAAAGTTAACCTGTTGATATGGATTCTACTAGTTGCCTGGAATAGTCTTCTACTGGTCAAGCCTGGTATTTTGCATGCTTTTATTTTCATTATCAGCTACCTTGAGGAAAACAGAAGATCGTTCATGTATTTAGTTACTCCTTACACTATTAATACTCATTGAGGTTTGGTGTTTTTTTTTTTGTATTATTTTAAAGATGCAGGATACAATTCAGGATTAGATATACAAATGGTCATGGTACAGGTGGAGTTTAGGCCTCACTTTGGTCCCCACTTCGCCTGGTTTGAGATCAGGTACACTTGTTGATGAAGTGTCCCCCCCACACTGCCAGCAGTTTCCCTCTACTGCCAATCTCTTTTTCAAAGTATTGTGATAATAGTTTAGGGTCCACTTATGAGTGAGAACATGTAGTACTAAGTTCTTTGTTTCTGCGATAGATCACTCAGCATTATACATTCTAAATCTATCCAAGTTGCTGCAAAATTCATAATTTTGTCCTTTTTAATGGCTGTGTAATATTCCATCATGTATATGTAACACATTTTTTTAATCCAGTCCACTTTTGATGGGCAGCACTGTTGGTTCCAGGTTTTTGCTATTGTGAATAATGCTGCAATAAACTTGTGTGTCCAGATATCTTTTAGAGAGTAATTTGAGTTCCTCCGGGTATACTCCCAGAAGAGGGATTGCTGGGTTATATGGAATGTCGATTTTTAGATCTTTTAAGAATCGCCACACTATTTTCCATAGAAGTTGTACTAGTTTACACTCCCACCAACAGTGTTGAAATGTTCCATTCCCTTTGTCTTGCATCTTCTCCAGCATCTGTTGTTCTTTGTGTTATTGATGATGGCCATTCTGGCTGGAGTTTGGTGGTATCTCAGTGTAGTTTTAATTTGCATTTCCTTGATGACTAGTGAGGCTGAACATTTTCCATGTGTCTGTTGGTTGCTCATATGTCTTCTTTTGAGAAGTGTTTATTCATATCTTTTGCCCACTTTGTAATGGGGCTGTTTTTTTTGTTTTATTTTATTTTATTTTATTTTTAGCATGTTTGAGTTCCTTGTAGATCCTGGATGTTAGTCCTTGTCAGATATACAGTTGGCAAATATTTTTCGCATTCTGTGGGCTGTCTCCCCACTCTCTTGATAGTTTCTTTTGCTTTGCAGAAGCTTTTCAGTTTGATGAGTCCAACTTGTCAATCTTATCTCTTGTGGCATGGGTATTTGGAGTTTTCATCAGGAATTGGTTTCCAGTTCCAATTTCCAAAAGGGTATCTCCTGCGTTTTCTAAGATTCTTATAGTTTGAGATGTTACATTTAAGTCTTTGATCTATTTAGAGTTGATTTGTATGTATGGTGATAGGTAGGAGTCTTGTTTTAATCTGCATATGGTCAGCCAGTTTTCCCAGTACCATTTACCAAATAAGTTCTCCTCTCCCCAATGTTGATAGTGGTGGCTTTGTTGAAGATGAGTTGGTTGAGAAATTGAAGTTTTACTTCCAGAATCTCTATCCTGTTCCATTGGTCTATATGCCTGTTCTTGAACCAATACCAGGCTGTTTTGATTATTGTAACTTTATAATAAAATTTAAAGTCTGGAAGTGTGATACCTCCTGTGAAGTCAAGTAATACCTCTTTGCTGACGCTATGATTACATACTTTGAAAATTCAAGAGAATCTGTCAAAAACCTACTTTCACTGATAAAGGACTTTGGCAAAGTCTCAAGGAACAAAATCATCTGCAAAAGAAAGTCAAATTCTTATACATCAACAATAATTAGGCAGAGAACCAACCAGAAAGCATAATCCCATTCACAATAGTTGCAAAAAAAAAAAAAGAAAGAAAGAAAGAAAGACAGCATCTTCCTAACTAGAGAAGTAAAAGACTATTACAACAAAAACTACAAAACACTACTCAAAGAAATCAAAGATGACCCAAGCAAATGGAAAAATATCCCATGCTCATGGATTGGAAGAATCAGCATTGTTAAAATGTCCGTCCTTCCTGAGGCAATCTACAGATTTAATGCAATACCTACTAAGTTACCAACATCATTCTTCTCTGACATAGAAACAATACAGAAATTCATATGGAAACATAAATGACCATGAATAGCCAAAACAATGTTCAGCAAAAGAAACATTGAGCTTTAAATGACTCTGTGAGGATTACATTTTTATAAGTCTGCTCCTGACAAGAGTCCTGGCTGGTTTCAGAAAGATGCCAAAAATAAAAATGGTGAACCCTAGAAGTCCTACCATCTCAGTCGTTAGAATTGGGCTGTGCTGTGCCTCCTTCTGTGGAATTCCAGCCCTGGTTACCTTCTTGCACTCTCTCAATGAAATCTGTAGGGCACAGAAGCTAAAAACGCTTGGGTTTTCCATTTAAATCATTTTAAGCAAAACACAGATTATTTAAGCATATCTTTTGCATCCTCCATGCCCAGTAGTAATTTTGTAAAATTACTAGAAATCTATTTCAGGGCAAACTTGGCATTTAAATTAGGTGGTTTTAATTAGCATCTTCACTGCATGCAGTCAACATCATAAAAGGAAGGGCAGGAAAAAATTACATCAGCTTGTTTTTGCTGTAGGAAAAAAAAAAAAGAATAATACACTGAAAAAATAACCCCATGTAATTTGAAGCAAGATGGCATGCAATTTCCTGGAATCAAAATGATAAACTTTATTACATTTTCAAATTATTATATAATGCAAGACTCCTTTTAAGTCTCTTTACCAGAATATTCACAAAGTTTACCTTTCCTCTCTATAAAGAGACCCATAGAAAGTACTCTTTCATTCTTACACAGGTGTTAAATGAATGTTCAAGTACATCCCTTCCTCCACTAGTGTTAAATTCTGTCTATCATTCAGACCATGCCTTATAACTCACTTCTAGGTAATGTAAAGGTACTCCTAGTCCAAAATGCTATCTGTAGCTTGAGAACTCCCACAATATTCCCAAAGCATCACCTGGCAAAACAGTAGCATTATTTCTTATTTACCTATTCCAAGCAGTATGGTGGGCACTTTACCTACAATGTCTCATTTAACCTTCACAGCAGCCATATGAGACAAATACTATTATTATGTTCTATTTTATAAATGAGGAAACAAAGGCACGCATAGCATAAGTGTCTTGCCCAAGGTAACAGCTAATATTGGTATATTGGGTTTGAACCAAAAGTCATAGCTCTTAACCCCTACATTATATTGTGAAGTGAACAGAGGGTTAATCAGGGAAGCAAGCTCTGGAGGGAGAATGTTTGGCTTTCTAATTTAATGAGTATGAAGAAGATAAGACATGCAGAGCATAATGCCCAAGACATAATAGGCATCATTAATTATTACTGATCATTATCATCATCATCATATCAAGTTCTAGTTCTATGAACAGTCATAAGTCTGGATGTCTTAGCTCCAATACTAAATTGCAAGTCTGTGGGAATTAGGGCCAACACCTCACTCGTCTACTTGGTCCATGTGGGTCCTGACACAGTGTCTTCCAAGTTAAATTCTTGAAAAGCTTATTTGTAGAAAAAGAAGAAATGAAGAAGTAGTCCTCTTGGAATGCCATGCAATATTTTCTTTAATAAATAAAATAATGAAACTTATAAAGCAATATATATCTTAAAAAAACTTCAATTTTTCGTGCCAAATTTCTACTGAAATCTTGCCAAGTATCTTCTATTTCAGTGTTGATGGCTCAGAGTTTCTCTATGCTACACAAACTAAACTGTGTTCTTTTGTGAAGAGTCCTCCAATGTCCTAATGAAGATTGTAATGACTTACATATTTGCTACTGATTATAAAGTGATACACTTTACAGGTTTTTAAAATTTTTTCAGTAGAACATATTTAGCTCTAACACTGAATTATTTAAATTTAAGAAATGAGGCTGATTTTTCTCAGTCTAATATGTTCCAATCTATTTTTTAAATGGAATCATGCAGAAAATACAGTCAGAAAATTGGGATAAAATATATCATGTTGAAAAGTGGAAATTGTATCTGGGTCCCTGGGGAATCATGTATAATATGGCTTAACAGGCATACATACCACCCCAAAAGGAAATCTTCTTCAGTATCATGGAATATATTTTAAAGATTGTTGTGTGGTTTGAATTTTTTTAAAAATAATGATTGGGAGTGAACTGTGAACAATTTCTTTTTATATATTTTTAGTTATCAAAACATTGCATTTAGCTTTTTTCTACAATAATCGATTATATCACAAAGCTGTTTAGAAGACTTTAAAAAAAAAAAATTCCGTAATGTATTTTACCATTCATTGTCTTACACTGGTAAAAATATTCAGATTCTTTGATGAGCTTAGCCACAGAGTGTAGACAGGACTGAAAGACAGTTGACCATTATGGAAACTGGCTCTCACCAATTCAATGGTACTAGACTCTTATAAACTTAAGAATAAATGGCCACAAAGTTTGGGCAGAAAACTCTTGCCAAACCAGGATAGTACCCTTATTGACTTTTTCTCACTCATTGGTGATGTCAGAGTTCAGATGAAGTTTGGTTATTGATTTTATAGCAAGGAAAAAAATTGGCTTCACATACTCCCTGCTTCAACTCATGTGCCACAGCTTGTTGAACTCTAAGCACATACTGGGAAACACTTAGAAGTGATGACCCCATGCGGAGAAGAGGTTGGAAGTTCTGTCATTTCAGGAATACTTATTAAATACTTTATTTACCACTCCATTCAAAGATTTGAATAGCTCCAATATGGGAGAACAATTCAATATATTTTGTGCAGGAAAGACAAGAGAAAGACAGATTTGACTCAGTATTAAGAAGAACATAAAATGATTGCATAGTGTATTGGAAAGAGCACAGGAATTTTGTTAAGAGCACTTGATTCTGAGCTGAGACCCAGGTTCTGCTGCTGATTTTCCATGGGGTTTATTTGCTTAGCTTCTCTGAAATTCATTTTCTCAAATATTAAGTGAGAATGATTTTATATAAATATATAAATAAATATATATATATATTGACTTGGGTATGATAAAACTGAAAAAAGAAATCATATAGCTATAGCATGCATACTAACATTAGGGAGGAACACTCAAGGAATTAGTGTAAATTGTGCAGCCTTTTTTCAGGACCATCAAATGGAATTTCAAAAAGACAATAAATCTATAAAATTTCTTCTAACACAGGAACTATAAAAAAAGAAAATATCTACTGTTCTTCCTATAGTTTATTGAGATTAACATAACTATAATGAGTTGGATAAGTTTTCTCAGTCCAGATCTTAGAAAATTTAAGGCTGAAATAATGAAAAAAATGGGTAATATATGCATTTTAATGTTATCTCCTAGAAACAATTTTTTTCTTTTCTTTTTTTTTTATTTTAAAGATATGGAGTACAATTCAGAGTTAGGTACATAAGTGGTCATTGTACAGGTAAAGTATGGGTATTCTTATTGATGTTATGTGTCTTCCCCCAGCAGTGTGCCACTACTGCCTATCCCTTTCTTATAGTATTATAACAATGTTCAGGATCCACTCATGAGTGGGTACATGTAGTACTCAGATCTCTGTTTCTGTGATAAATCACTGAGTATTATAGACTTAATTCCATCCAGATTGCTGTGAAATTAATAATTTTTGACAGGAGGGATATCATGATCATGAAAATAATTTCTTAACCTATGTGAATGACTACAATCTGCGAACATGCAGATACCTATCATCTGGTCAGTGAGAAAGATATAAGTACTGTGGGTGTGTAAATTCTTAAATAAAACATGCACCAGTGAGCAGGAGGGACAGACGTCTTTCTCTTTGTGGTAGAACTTTCTAAGCAAACTGCCCTCAAATGGGCATCCTCACAAAGTGGTGAGTTTCTTACCATAGATGTGTGCTGGAGTCAGTTAATGATTAGTTGTTTAGTCCTTGAGTGGGGAAATTTCAAAGAGTTTCCACATACAGACTGGAAAATTGAAGTAAACATGAATTTTTAAAAGTTTCTCTGTATCAGGATTGTATTATACCATAGAACTTCAAAACTGGAGATAGTAGGGATGGATCTGTGACTAATCCCACTTAAAAAAGGAAATCCTCAGATAGGCTTGCCAATGGGGACAGAAAACAGAATAAAACAATTTCCTTGAGAATAGCTTTGCCTCCAAGGTAAAAACAGCCTAATTTCTCCTCTCTGTGAGTGAAGAGAAATGGAGTGAAAGGCTTTTAGGCAGATGTCCCAATGGAAGACTGAATTTTATATCATTCGGAGGAATGGACACCAAGGGAACCCACAGAAAAGGAGCCAGAATTTACCTTCTTCCCTAGCACAAAAAGGCTGGCAGCTGCCAGCAACTAAACCACCGCTCCCAAGCAGGGAATGTGCCATCCCTGCTGCCCCACAGGAACAAGGGGCCTATTCCAGTGCATGTCTCAAGGAAGGGGTTCTAACTCCAAATCCCAAATGAAATACAAATAGAAGAAAATGGGAGGGGCAGAAGAGTAAAAAACAAGAAACAAGTACATAAAAATGTAATTTCAGGAAATAACAGAAATATGAAAATCTTTTCAACATGAAGTTGTGTGCAAACCACTGTGGCAGGGTGAAGCAAGAGGGACAGTTTTAACAATGCTGTATATATTTCTTTCTTTTTAGATAACAATAACAGTATCACTAGAAATCCTGGGTTGTAGGGAAAAGTAGAGAGAAGATATGTCTTTTCTAGTTCTAGCATGTAAACAGAGTTACTTTTCATCTGTGGGAAATTCTCCCCTCACTAGTTATTTTCAGTATATAAATTGTTACTGGAATATAGTCGTAATGGCCATTTTTAAACTTAATTTTCATATAAACCTAGAATATTTACCTTGGTTATTATAAGCCCTTCAGAAACACAATTGAATGGTTGTATAATATTCTTTAAATAGATACGTATTAACTTATTGTCCCATTGGACAATGAAGTTTGGGTTCATTATTTTTACTATTCAAACAATTTAAAAACGTATATTTTTGTTCACAAATCCTTTTTGTCCTTTAAGTTATACTGCTAGCAATGGAATTATTTGGTGTGATTATAATCAAGGTTTTGATCTATAATATTGCAGTGGGTTTTTCAATTGCATTCAGATAAGCAAATATAGTGTATGACTTTTTAGCACTTCTTTGAGGCGGGGTTTTGATAGTTACTGTAACCTTCTATTCAGGATGCCTTCTGGGAATTAGTCATTAATCTGTCTCCTGAGAAGGAGAACATATAGCACTTTGCAGAAAGCTGGTAATTAATCCTCCCAACTCCCTAGTGAAAGAGGGAGGTAGAAATGTCTCCACTGCAGTGTTGACTTAGAAATGTTGTTAATCGATGTGACAGACACCAATTCAAATTCCACAGATGAGGAAGAGCCCTCCTGCTAGATGATTATGACTTCTACTAAAAATGACCCCTGCTGGCCCCAGAGGTTGCCTGGAAGTTTCTGGGCTATTGCATCTACCATGTCCAATGTCTCCCTATCCGTAAGCACATGAGAACCTTCATTTCTATATTGACATTCCAGCCTCATCTGTGTGTGTTCTCCATAATCTTTCTGTGCATAAACTCTATACAGTTGCAAAGTAATGATCAAATTTAGCATAGTATTTGAGAGGATGTTTAAAAATTGTGCATCAATTTTATTACAACTTTTGCTTCCATTTGAATGTGGGCATCACCAGATACTGTCAGCCTTGTTCTTAAGTCTTAATAACAGCTAACACTGATTTCCACATTGGCATTGGATTTTCTTTCAGATTTCATTTTTTCATTTCAGATCTCATAAGACAGGACAGTTCCATGCAGTCCTGACAGAGTTCAGGTCTTTTTATTTGTTTTTGTGATTTTCATTTGTTTGTTTTACTTTTAATTTGGCTGTAATTTCAGACCTACTGAAAATGTACAAGAATAAAAGATATTTCAAAAAACACCCACATAGACTCAGCAGTTGATAACGTTTTATCCCATTTACATTATAATTTCCTATCTATCAAGTGATTAATATCTTTTTTTTCTGATTCATAAATGGCTCTTTCCCTAAATATTTCAATGTGTGTTTTCTCTCAGGTACTATCAGCACGTATGGAGAAGCATTAAGTTAAAAATCAGAGGGATGTTTCCTGATGAAAAATGGTCTTTGGGCATATAGTATACCCTAGCGATACTATTTCTTGAACTTGAAAATACTTTGTCCATGTTTAGTCAAGGCATCCAGAGGCTTTCTTTGAGTTCCCTGATCATACCTGAATGAGTCATAGATTTTATACCTCCATGAGCCTCCTTTCACCTGGAGTACTTTTTTTCAATTTCTATTCCTCCTTCCTATCACACTTTCAGTTACTGAAAATACTCATGTTTCAAGGATCAGTTCAAATATTCCAGTTTATGTATTTTCTCTGAACGTTTCCCTTGTAGAAATGTCCTTTATAATAATTCATCTCATATTTCATTTTCTTCTGTGTGTTCATTTATGTCAGATGGTGAACCTCCCAAAAGAGAGAAATTATGTAATTACATTATTTCTCTTTGTTACTAGTGGTTTATATAGTGAGTGGCACATTTTCAGTGCCCCCAAATAATTTTGAATCATAGTCATATAAGTAATTACCTTTACTCATTTATATTATCATTACTTATTTTGCTTAATTTTTTAATTTACTTTTTTGTGGTGATTGACTTGATTTATTCAATACCCATTAATTCAGCTCTTGTGCTTAGTAAGCTGTTGTGAGAGTTGCTTGAGTGGGAAATTACATAAGTTAGGAATGCTTTTGACTATAGGACAAAAAAAACCCTGTAGCTAGGACATCTAGATGTAACTAACTTAGTCTTTGATGCAGTGGCTATTGATATCATCAAGTTCTCAGGCTTATTCTGTCTTTTTACTCTGCCATCCATAGGCCTGTCAACTCATGGTCACAAGGAAGCTACTGTAACTGTAAACATCACGTCTTCATGTAACCATGTTTAAGAAAGAAAAAGAAAGATCTGGATAAGAGGGGGTTTATTTTTATTGGAAGTAATTTGTTTCCCAAAAAAATCCTCCAGAAACCTCTTTCTTATAATATGTTTTCTAGAACTGGGCCACATAAATAACCTTAGTGGCAAGAGGGATTAGGAAAGTAAGCACCTAGTATACGAGGATAGAGAATGACTTTTAAAGTAAACATTACTCATACCTGGGTTGGGTCTATCATCATCATAAACAAAACCAAGTTTCTGTTAGCAAAGAAGTGTAGGATAAGTTCTTATGTAGCAAAATCGAATTGTATGACATAGTCACAGATCAATAGACCATTTTAGACCCAATGCAAAACTCAAATGTTACAACAGAGTCGGAAGGGTGAAAGAGAAGGCAAGTTTAACTACATTAGTTATCACCTGGAGAGTGAGAAGAAAGGAAACAGGTGAATTTCATCAAGATATGTAGTGAGGTCCAACAAGAGTTTGAAATGTGCCTCAGGAGTCCACAGGTAGAAACACTTAAAAGTCCTAACATCGGGAGCATAACAGCAGACTGGTGTTCACAAAGGTTAGGACACATAACCAGCTTACTCAAAATCTGATCCATGGAATACTCTTTCCACAAGGAAAATGTAGACAGTAGCTAAAGTTTGGACTATTTGAACTTAATGTATCAAAATGTACTGTAAATTTTCAAGCAGACAGCGTAGCAGTCAGTATTTCCCAAGTTCACTTGATTATAGCTCTTTCTGTCCACAGAGAAGCTTATTCTCTTAATTCAGCCCAACACATTTTGGTAAATCGTGCTCTTAATGTGAGAGGAGAACTGGAAAGAACAAGGAGGGAATTTAATTATGGCAAAAGAGCCTGGATTTTTAGACATATTTTAAAGAAAGATACAAAAACAATGCTAACAAAACAAAGTTCTGTGAAAAAGTCCAATTGGTCATTAAATCCAATTGGTCAAAAAGACATTAGCAGGATGACTGTTTGATTTTTGGTCATCAGAGGACTAGACTAGAAGTCAAATAAATCCCTTAAGTTACAGAAGAAATTTCCCAAGAATGAGCCATGTTCAAAGTAAAAGTGGAGTTACTTTTCTTTTCAGGACAGTGTTGCACAAGGGTGTTCAGTCATAATTGAGAGATTAATTAAAACAGGATCATAGGAGGCGGGCTCGGTGGCTCAGCCTGTAATCCCGTGCCTTTGGGAAGCTGAGGTGAGTGGATTGCCTGAGCCCGCAGGTTCGAGACCGACCTGGACAGCGAGACCTCATCTCTACAATAAATCAAAAAAAATCAGCCAGGCATGGTAGCACATGCCTGTAATTCCGGCTAATTGGAAGGCTGAGGCGGAAGGATCGC
>NW_007232815.1:222237-241039 GCF_000164805.1 Carlito syrichta | reverse complement strand
TCATCGCTGGAGCCCAGCAGGTCAAGGCTGCGGTGGCCGGGAGCGGCCACTGCACTCCAGTCTGGGCGACAGAGTGAGACTCCAACTCAAAAAAAAAAAACCAAAAAACCAGGATCATAGAAAAGGAAGAACCAACCACAAAGGAAGGCTTGACAATGTATGTGTACACGTGCGTTTATGTATGCAGTATATATAAGTATGTATGTATTACACAAAAAAGGAAATCTCTGGAGTCACTTTATTATGAACTTCAGTCATGAGCTACAGTTATTTATAGGTGATTAAAAATATCATGTCATGAACTTCAGTTATTTATAGGTGATTAAAAATATCATGTCTAGTTTTATGACAATTTGGGTGATGCACATTCTGAAAGTGCAAACAAAACAGGCTTTTTCAATAATCTTAGAGATACCATGAAACAGACCAAGAAGGGAGGCAATGCCTCCTCTTAAACGTATAAAAGTCTCTAGGAATTTTTTTTCTCTTATTTAGAAAAATACACTTAGGATGTCTGGCAGAAATCGGTCCAATGATCTGTCGTAAAAACAAAGTCAGCCGCTGATTCCCTAGAAAGTTCTTGGAGAAAGTAGAAGTAACCAGTAAAATGTGCATATTTCACACTTGTTGATCAACACATCTTTAGTCATTTGTCTTCAATATGCAGAACAGATGAAGGGTGGATAGAATGCTGTATGTAGCAATGTGACATTGTTATAAATTGTATGGGGTAGAAAACAAAAGAGGCAATCAGAGACACCTGTCTATATAAATGGGGATTGGGATGAGAAAGGAGATCGTTGTGACCTGCTTCCTTGGGTCTTGGAAGAGTGATTGGCTGGGTATATGGGTTAGCTTGAACTGATCTAGACTGTTCTTCTCAACAATTAACAAAATGAAAAAGAATTACTTACATCCTTGGGTTTTATAAAGGTAATCATAAAATTACTTAAAAATTCTTGAAGAACAGACTTTAACACAAATGGCTTTATATAAAGCAAATTCCTGGTGATTGAAACATACACATCTTAGTTAAGAGAGGCTAGGATAATGCACCAAATCTTAATATCTCTGGATTCTCTTACTGTCATTTTCAATTGGCCTCTCGTCTTTTCTTTTGTCCCATGATTCTATGCTATCTCATGTTTTCTTTGCATCTGAACCCATATATTTATGTGAAATGTTATCGTCTCATAATCTAACGATCCAAAATTGAATAAACTTCTCCAGCAGCTTTAGCTACTTTTGGTATTTTGAAATTCTGTAAGAATACATGCCCATGCTAGAGTTGCTTGGGTGTTTCCCATTCCCTGAGACAGGGCCTGTCCCTATCTTCTGAGGTGGCTGTTGGTCTTCTGTTGGACTAGAAGTGGATTCATGATCTCTCTTTTGGTGGGGAAAATGCTCCTTATCTAGCCTGCATCCTTCCTTATAAACTGAATTGTTTCCTGTCATTATTGTCTATTCTCAACTTGCTCCTCCTTTCCCTCCCACATACATACACACATGGAAGAAGCTGAGTAAAAATTTTTACCTTGAAACAACAGATTGGATATCCATAATATTACTTGTAGTGCAACAACATAAAAAATTAAAATGAAACTAAATAAAACTATACTTTCTCTTTTTCTTGCCCTTTCCATCTCAAATAATCAGTCCTGAAGCCATAAGATGGGAGAGGGCAAAGTCTGTGTTCAAGATGGTTGACAGTGCCAAGGCAAGGGGGCAGGGGGGTTGCAGTGAGCTAAGGCTGGGCTTTGGAGCCCAACTGAGAGGAAGAAGTTCTTGAAGTAGGGAGGGGCTGATTGGTGCAAGGTGTCTGAGTTGGAGTGGGCAATAGGGTAGCTTAGTGTAGTGTCAAAGTCTAAGCAGAGTAAGTGCATATTCATGGGGAAAAATAGTGGTGACAATAATGGAAGATTACTTATATATAGGAATAGTGATTCATAAGTAAATATATTAAGGATGATGGAAGTCATGTTTCTCCCTATAAGAGAGGATAATACAAATAAAGGAATACAGAGAACATAGGATGATCTTTGTAGTGTGAGATTAGAATAGTAGCCATTAATCTGTTCTTATGATTATATGTGTGTGTGTGTGTGTATGTACATATAAATATGTGTGCTTGCAAGTGGTGTGTGCATGTGTGTGTACATGTGTGTAAGTGTTTGTAGGTGCATTCCTTAGTTCTAAATCTTGGCTTCTAATTATCATTCTCCTCCAAAAGAAACCAGAGTACCTTGGAAAAATGACTAATTTACAAAAACAGTACAAGAAAAACCTGGAATGTTTTTTGTACCAGGAAGCAATAAAATTCTCCCCCCAAATGATGAGGATTTCACATATAAGTGAGATCCTACATTATTTTTCTTTCTCTGTTGAACTTATTTCATTTAGCTTAATGTCCTCCCCAATCATCCATGCTGTGGCAAATGGTAGAATTTCCTCCTCTCTTAAAGTAAAATAATATTCCGTTTTATACATATTTCACAGCTTCACTATCCATTCATCCTTGATATTCAGGTTATTTTCATAACTTGGTTTTTGTGAGTAATGTTGCAATGCATATGGAAGTACAAATAACTTTGTGAGGTGGCAACTTCATTTCCTTTGTGTATATACCCACATGAAAGATTGCTGGGTCATATGGTAATTCTACTTTCAATTTCTTTAGGAAACTCCATACTGTTTTCTGTTCTGGCTGCACTAATCTACATTCCCACCAAAAGGACCCATTGGTCTACTTTTTTTCACTCCCTCACCAACACTTACCACTTATTTTTGTTTTGGTTATGAGATAAATAATAAAATAGTGGCTACTGGGAGCAAGGTGGAGGACAGGAAATGGAAAAGAAGTCAGTCAAAGCGTACAGAGTAGCACATATGTAGGGTGAAAAAGTCTAAATATCTAAGGACAGCTTAAGGCTATAGTTGATAATAGTGTGTGGTATTCAAAATTTTTTCTGAATAACTATAACTACTGAATAATAGTAGTAATAGACTATCTTATTACATTAAGTAGAACAAAATGAATTCATTCTAATATAAATAAATATTTGATGATGAATAGTTTCATAGTGACTTTTCACAAAATACTTATGAATTATAATAGGAAACAGTAAATTTGCAGCAGAGAAACCTGCCATACACCACTTCAGTAAAGTGATCAGTGTGAACATCATTAACAATGAGACAAATACTGAAGGACAGAGGTTCCTAACCCCTGGACCATGGACCAGTATAGGTTCATGGCCTGTTAGGAACCAGGCCACACAACTGGAGGTGAACAGTGAGCAAGGCAAGCTTCAGCTGTATTTACAGCTTCTCCCTATTGCTTGCTTAATTGCCTGAGCTCTGCCTCCTGTCAGATCAGAAGCAGCATTCGATTCTCAAAGGAGTGCGAGCCCTACTGTGAACTGTGCATGCGAGAGAGTTAGGCTGCAGACTCCTTATGAGAATCTAATGCCTGATGATCTGAGGCAGTGATGCTAGTGCTGGGGAGCAGCTGCAAATACAGATTAATATTAGCAGTGAGCTTTGGCTGCACATCCTCTGCCTCATGTCCTTGGAAACATTGTCCTCCATAAAACTGGTTCCTGATGCCAAACTATTGGAGACCACTGCTGTAGGATGTAGTCAGAAGAACACAGCATCACATCTGTAATGTATAATCTGAATCTAATCATGAGAGAACATCGGGAAAGCCCAAACTGATAGATTTTCCAATAAAACAACCATCGTGTAGTCTTCAAAAAAATCTGTCATGAAAGTCAAGGAAAGATTGAAGAAATATCTGAAACTGAAGAAAACTAGTGAATTATGATAGCTAAGTGCAATACTTATTTCTAACCTAAAATGTTTGGTCACAAAGGACATTATTGGGACTCGTGAAACTGCATGAAGTCTGAGGGTTAGATGATAGCAAGTTGCTAAAGTTTATTTCCCAGTTTTAATATTTGGATTATCACCATGTACAAAAGTGTCTTTGTTTGTGGGAAGTACATGCTAGAGCACTGTAGGGTAGTGGAGCATCAAGTTACTAATTTACACTAAATTTTTCTGGAAAAAACATTCCTATACCATATAGGGAACTTTCCTGTAAGTTTAGGTAATTTTAAATTTTTGTAAAATAAAACTATAAAAGAGAGGAAAAGATATAATGCTGAGGCTTTGCAGACGCTGCCACCTTGAGCCTTTTCCAAATAGCCATGGTCAACCCCACCGTGTTCTTCCACATCGCCATCGATGGCCAGCCCTTGGGCCGCGTCTCCTTCGAGCTGTTTGCAGACAAAGTTCCAAAGACAGCAGGAAACTTTCCTGCTCTGTGCACTGGAGAGAAAGGATTCAGTTATAAGGGTTCCTGCTTTCACAGAATTATTCCAGGGTTTATGTGCCAGGGTGGTGACTTTACACGCCATAATGGCACTGGTGGCAAGTTCATCTGTGGGAAGAAATTTAATGTTGAGAACTTCATCTTGAAGCATACAGGTCCTGGCATCTTGTCCATGGCAAATGCTGGACTCAACACAAGCAGTTCCCAGTTTTTCATCTCTACTATTAAGACTGAATGGTTGGATGGCAAGCATGTGTTTTTTGGCAAGGTGAAAGAGTGCATGAATGTTGTGCAAGCCATTGAGGGCTTTGGGTCCAAGAATGGCAAGACCAAAAAGAAGATCACCATTACTGACCGTGGACAGTTCTAATAAATTTGACTTGTTTTATCTTAAACTATCGAATCATTCCTTCTGTAGCTCAGGAGAGCACCCCCTGCATCCCACTTGCTCGCAGTATCCCTATAATCTTTGTGCTCTCGCTATAATTCTTTGGGTTCCATATTTTCCTTATTCCCTTCCACATCTAGTTGGATTGCAGAGAAATAAAAACTAAACAACAACAACAACAAAAAAGATATAATCCTAAATTAAAAGCATACATCACATACAAGTGCTATTTTTGGATGAAATGCTCTTGCTACAGAAGCTGCTGGCACAATTTCTTCATAAAGGTTAATAGTAGCAACACATCCATTTTCCATGCCATGTTCAAAGGTGAAATTGATTATTCTATGTTGATTACATCTAGACTGGAGACTTGGAATTAGTCTAAGCATAACATAATTAAATTAACATAATTTTAGAGTTTGGTTATGTTTTAAATGTAAGTACTCTCGTGAAAATTATATTGTACAATGTCCTCGGAAACATTTTTGTTATCATTAAAATACTCACTATTGCAGGCAATTATTATTAACACAGCTTTGCATTTGCCCAATTTGACCTGGAGGCTAAAATAAATTGTGACTAATGTCCCAGTTTGTATTCCCAAATTATGGCAAAGCCTGGATCTCACCTGCTGCTGTCTTGCAAGACACCTGTGATCTAAACATTCAAAATCACACTCCAAGGAATTCCTGAAATCAATTTTTTAAAAAAATCTATCACATAATCATTAACTTGGTGAGCCTTTCAAAGTGAAATATTTTATTTGGAGACATTCCCTTCAATTCTGTTGTTCCCACATGAAAATATCAAATTAAATAATCTACTACCCAGTGTCTCGTGTCTTAAGTCGTTAAACTGAACATAGGATACTATTATTTGATCTCTTTCTGCTGTCTAACAAAATTCCTTAAACTGGACAATTCATAACACAAATTTGCTTCTCACGGTTCCAGAATCTGGGAAGTTCAAGATCAAGGTGCCAAAAGATTCAGTGTCTGGTGAGGCTCTCTGCTTAATAGGTGTCACCTTCTTGCTGTGTCCTCATCTGGTGGATGGGTCAAACAGGTTCCCTCAGGCCTCTTTTATAAGGGAATTGCTCTCATTCAAGAGAATAGAATCTTCATTTCCTAATCACCTTATAAGACCTCCAACCTTTATTAATATCACTTTGTTAAAAACAGGTTTTAACATATGAATTTTAGAGGCATATAAGCATTCAGACCATAGCAACTATTTACTCATGCAAAGAATAAATACTGTGACTGGAAAGCCAGTCATCACCACATGTGGTCAGTTGCAACCACTATGTAAAGACAGTGGGATATTTAGCTAGAAGGATGTTGTGATGGCATGTCTTAAATTTCTATTGAAATTATTCAGGGCTTCCAGAAATTATGGACTTTTTAACACTTTCACTGAAAACTGGAGAAGCTATGCTCTTGTTGACTTTGGAATCAAAACACTCCCATCTCCTTTTAAGATTTTCTCAACTGTGAAAATTTCTTGGTAATAGCTGAAAGAGCTTTGATTATTTAATTCGGTTGATAACTAAAACATTATAGCCAAAGCCGTGTAAGTCACTTGGCTTCATTTGCAAAGAGTAAGTCAAACACTGGATTCCATGGTAATATTTCTTAGGATTACCTTCTGAGTCCTACCTTACCCTGAACTCAAATCCTGAGTCAAGCTGTAGAAAGTTTTCTCCATGGAAAGGACAAGAATGCATTTTTAAGTTCATTTTTATGTCCCGACAGTACTATTAACAGGAATACAGCAAGAACACCTCTTACTCATTTTGTCTCAAGATAGATGTATTAAGTTTTTGACTAGGTGTTTGCAAAATACCTTCAAGGAAAAAATGCAATTAAAGAGCTAAATATAATTACTATTATAAAATTATAACATAATATTTTAGAAGTCTCATTTTAAAGCTCTTCATTAGCCAGCCTCGGTGGCTCAGCCTGTAATCTCATGCTTTGGGAGGCTGAGGTGAGTGGATTGCCTGAGCCCGCGGGTTCGAGACCTGCCTGGACAACTTGGCGAGCCCTCATCTCTACAATAAATCACAAATCAGCCAGGCATGGAAGCGTGTGCCTGTAATTCCAGCTACTCGGAAGGCTGAGGCAGAAGGATCATTGGAGCCCAGTAGGTCGAGGCCCAGTAGGGAGCGGCCACTGCACTCCAGTCTGGGCGACAGAGTGAGACTCCAACTCAACAAAAACCCCCCCAAAAACAATAAAGCTCTTCATTAAACGTGATTGTATATTATGTTTATTAATTCATTAAGCTCTATTTCAAATGCCAGAAAAATAAAATGCATTATTAATATGTCATAAACTAAATAGAATAATGCCTCATAGATCTATTATTTTTAAAGTGCCTTGAAAATATTAGCCAATTCATGCTCACCATTCCTTTGAGGGCAGCTTGTATGATTTAACAGGAATTACTATAGCAATTTTTTGTCATAATACAAAATGATTACTACAAAGTTTAAACTCTTTAAATTTTTTAGTCTGTCTTTTTTAAAGTAATGTATGCTTATTTTATAGTCCAGATACATATACACATAAAAATAAAATTATTGCTAATTAAAATACCCAGACAAAATTTATGTTAATATTTTAGAATTTTTATGTCAGTCTCCTAAGTTTTCATTTATGAATTTGTGTGCTCTATGTGTATATGTATCTGTATTTTTGGAAAAGTGAGTCTTATCATATATAGTATCCTATATATTCCATTTGCACTTAAAATATTAAATAGAGCACCTTTCCAACATTGCTTATGCTGCTGCAATACTATTTTTCACTAAAAACAAACAAGCAAAGAAACTAAAAAGTAGTGTTCTTTGGACAAATGTCTAATTCTAGGTCAGGTATTTAACGTGAGCCTGAAACATTTTAGTAGTAGATAGTAAGAAAACTAGGGCCCATTAAGAATACTCCTGATCCAAGTTGGAGCCAAGGCACCAGTAGTCAGAAGCCAACTGGTCAAAAGTTGGACAGTTAGAGCAATAACACCACTGGATTGAAATACATCAAATATGTTTATAAAGATCCATGAATTCAAAATAATACAAAAGAAAACAAAACTGAAATTTTATCACTGCATTATATTTTTTAATCAATTTATTATTTTGTATACAATCTGATGAACAGAGGGGAGAAAGTCTTTATCTTGTTTTCTCTCTCTTTAAAAAAAATTGTATAAATGTATGGGGTATAAGTGTAATTTTGTTACCTGGATAGATTATGTAGTGGTGAATTTTAGTGTATCTATCACACAAATAGCATTGTGCCCACTAAGTAATTTCTTATCATCTACCCATTCTTATAAGTGAAAATATGTAATATTTGTCTTTCTGTGTCTGAGTTGTTTTACTTAAGACAACGACTTCCAGTTCCATCAATTTTCTGCAAAAGATACAATTTCACTCTTTTTATGGCTGCATGATGTTCCATTGTACATATATACCACATTTTAACTCATCTAAAAAAGCTGACAAACAGTAGATGGAAATTTTTAAAAATAGAATTATGAGTATATTACAGTTGGCAAATGAGAAAGAACTGGCAGAATTAGTATATCATCATTTTCCAACTCAAAATTAATTAATAGATCAAGACATTGATTATTAACAGCTGGTAACATCAATAATAAAAGAGTACATCACTCATGAATTAGTATTGATTAACAAAATATGAACCTGATTCTGATAAATCTCTAGATTTGACTACTAAGCTATAGAAAATCAGACAGTGTAGAAATATATTAGATTACATCATGGACAAGGCTTTCAAAAATAAGACTGTGGGGAACTATACGGGGAAAAAAATGAAACCTGGTTTCTCCTACTGAAGAAAAAGAGAAAACAAGAAATAAACTGCAATTTGTGAACTTTTTCATATGTTAATTCAAATGAAATAACTGTAAAAATATATGCTTAATATTTGTGAAGCAGTTAGACATTTGAACACTGAAAACTTGATTATTTAAGAAAGTGTTAATTTGTAGAAAGATAATGGCTTATGTGTATATATTATACATAAATATGCACATATATTTAAAAAAGATATTTGTCATGCAGAAATAGATACTAAAAAATGTGTATATATAAAATAATATGAAGTTGCTTAAAAATAAACAGAGGGCAAAAAGATAGATACAAGTTAATCATCACTGAAATGAATGTTGGGGGTTATTATACTGTTTTGTCTACCTTTATATCTTTTTGAAATTTAACAATAAAATGTTTAAAAATATATTAATATCCTGAGTTTTCTGTTTTAAACAAAATTATCTGTGAAGAGATGATTGCTAAAGTATCCCAAGGCATGAATAATAATCTATTAAGTGAGTCACAGGGTCTCAAACCTACAAACTGTGATAACTTGGGGAAAAACCTGAATCCATTTAGAATTTTTATATTTCAATTTGAATACATTTTTCTCCAAAGTCTGTCATTTTTCCAAATACTGATTATTACATAGTCTATTCTTTCTCTATAAGGACGAAATAACGCTGTTGCTGTATTCAAGTACACTGTGTATGCTTCAACTCTCTGGCATCTTCCTGGGATAATCCTGGGTTCTACTTGTCATTTGAATATTTGATTATTTAAGAAAATATTGCTAATTTTTAGCTAAGATAATGGCGTAATTTGTGTATATATACACACATCCATTAGGCATGTACACATATATATTATAAATACACACACATATATTTAAAAGAATATTTGCCATGTAGAAATAGATACTAATAAATGCATATGGTTAAAATGATGTGAAGTTCCTTTAAAATAATTGGAAGGCAGAATAGCTGTAAGTTAATTATCACTGAAATGAATGTTGTTATACTATTATACTATTTTATTACTTTAACTCCTCCATTCCTTTTTAATTCCTCTCTCTTTCATGCATGCACATACACACGCACGCGCGCACACACTCACACACACACACACACACACACACACTGGATAATTAATTCTTGACTAACCATGTATACTTTAAAGTATTTAAAAAGCAGAATGGAAATGCTGGATCTAGGGTTATTTGGGATACATCAGCAGTAAGTCCTTTTTCTTTGGCTGGTCAGTTTCTACAACAATATTCCAATCTTCTGCCTTAACTGCCAACTGCCAATTCTCTAGAAGCTCATAGAATAGATTTCCTTGTGGGTGGAATATAAGAATGGAATGTTCCTTATGCAAACTTCATGACACCCATGTTTTCAGCTCTACTTCACCTTCAGAGGTTCATTATTACTTCAATCCCTGAAGCTTTCCAGCATTCACATATAAAAGCTGGTTGTTTTCTTTTGGCTTTCCTCTCTACTTTTATAGGTGTTAGCTTTCTAAGGTGTTTGCTTCCTAAATCAGTTATGACTAAAAACTTTCTAGCTTCTAACTGCTATTGAAGGCCTGGTGCAGTGGCTCATGCCTGTAATCCCAGCACATTGGGAGGCAGAGGCAGTAGGATGGCTTGAGTTCAGTCTATGGTCTGGTGTCTAAAAAAAATAAAACTAAAAATTAACCAGATTTGGTGGCACATGCCTGTAGTCCCAGCTACCCGGGAGTCTGAGGCAGAAGTATCGCCTGAACCCATCAGGAGGTCAAGACTGCAGTGACCCGTGATTATATCACTGCACTCCAACCTGGGCAACAGAGTGAAACCACGACTCAAAAAAATAAATAAATAAAAATAAGCCACTGTTGATATCGCTACTTGTTTTCTTTTATTCTTTAGGACTGATGCTTTTTTTCCCCCTTTCTCTCTCTTTTTTTTTTTTTTTTACTGTTAAGTGAAGTTTTGTATTGTTAGAGATAATTTCCAAAAATAGCTAAAATCATGACTCTCAACATGCTAAAAATTTAATCTAACTTAGTTGATGAGGAAACTAGTGAGACCTTACAACCAGTTCAAAGAAGAAGCCAAGAAACAGATGCATTTATAATTAGGAATATTGAAATGAATATGCAAATTGAGGCAAAACTTGTTTTTTCTACAGTGGAGGAGTAAAATAAATTGAATCTCTACCAGGCAAGACAGAATGTATATGTCTATAGACAGGAATTATTTTGCATTGCTATTATAGTTATTGGCAAATTGTGGAGTTGTGAAATAACTCTCTTGGAATGAGAATCATCAGATACCACAGAAAAGTATGCTAAGACAGTGCCCAATTTTTCATTGAAACTCATTTTTTTCCTACATGGCCAGAGCAGAGATGAAGTCATGAGTTCAACTATCCAAGTTTAAGTGGACCTGTTCCTACCTCAATTTTTTTTAGGTAGACTCTAAGATGAAGTAAAACCTGGATATTTTTCTATCAATCCAAAATGATTAATGATTTGGTTTATTGTTTTGGAAGAACTTGTTGATGTTATAACAAAGATTGCCTGCCTTTTCCGTTTTGCTACTACGTTTTCATATTTTTTCTTTTTTCTTTTTAGCATCTTAATGAGTCAGAGATACCATGACAAAAAACTATTAAAATACATGATACCAGATACTCTTGGAAATATCTCATTCATGCAGTTTTATCAACATTTACACAAGATTTGAAAAGCACCCAAAGTCTGTAGCAGCCAGATAATATTTTCCCTTCTAGCACCTTCTGCGAGGTGTGAGATCATTCTATTTGAGCACCAACTCGAAATACCAGATCAAGTGCATCAGTGAATTTCTTTCTTTCTTTTTTTTATTTTTTATTTTTGAGTTGAAGTCTCACTCTGTTGCCCAGGCTGGAGGACAGTGGCATGCTCCGGGCCCCTGCTGGGACTTGCTGGGCTCAGGCGATCCTTACACCTTAGTCTTCCAAGTAGCTGGAACTACAGACACACGCCACCACACCCAGCTAATTTTTTAATTTATTGTAGAGATGAGATCTTGCCAAGTTGCCCAGGCTGGTCTTGAACTATGGGCTCAGGCAATCCTCTCCCCTTGCTCTCCCAAAGTGCTGGGATTATAGGCATGAGCCATTGCACCTGGCCCATCAGTGAATTTCTAATTCTTGGAGTGTCTTGTGAAGATCACTATCCTGGTCTAATCAGAATTATTTGCCTTAGAAGCCCCCCACCTATATGATCTTCTCATTAGTTACAGGTAGCTATGGCCTAGGCTACTTTCAGTGTTACAATTCCTTCTTGATATTATGTAGCCATATTTGCTCCAAAGTTATTCTTCAATGTGCAAACTCTTTCTGCCTCACCCATTATCAGCTGGACAAATATATTTCTATTTCCTGTGCTATTTCTGTTTTGGATTGCCAGTGTACAAATTTATGACAAAATAAGAACTTTAGGATATGAGAATATAAACTCTTTTTGCATGCTAATGCTTTTCACAAGTCTCGTGTCTTCTGTCAGGCTGCAGTAAGAAATTTGCCGTCCTTTATGGTTATAGGTGGAAAAAAATAAACAAAACTTTTATATCAAATCCCTCTTTGAAGTCTCTTCCATTTTTCCATATTCCTTTCTTTTATGATTTTTTTCCCTTTCTCGGGAAGCAACTCCTCTTCCCCGGGCTGTAGCATCTAAAGATAAAAGCTGTCATTTTAAACAGAATATAGTTTAAATTCAGTGGCACCTACACAATTTCTATAAAATTAGGGCTTAAGGTCAGCAATTTGGTTGGAATAAGGCAGGGATAATATTGAAACTGTGTTCAAATGACACAACATAAAATTAAGAAAATAACAATTGTCCATGGAAAATAATGAGAAGGCAACAATAGTTATTATTGAGATTCTGGATGTGCGCTCCTTATCACCTTCTATTCCTTTGTCCTACAACTGACTCTACATTACACTCTTTGAGGAACAGATTAAAGAAAAGTAACAAGGCTGGGACATTATAGAGGCAGATAGATGAGGAGTCACCAACAAATTTACGGGAGTAATGAGGAATTATTGAGATGGGATTTATCTTGGGATATGTGAGAGCAAGGTAGTCATTTGCACTAAGCCATTTCTCTTTTCATAGAACATATAAGTATGGGGAGATTTTCAACCTTCACTATGTTCCAACCTCTAGAAATTTAGGGCTTATGTAAAGTTCACTATTGTCACTCATAATGTGTTTTATACTGATGTATTTATTTTCTACAAATGCAACCCCTATTTTCAAGCATATGAAAAATGTAATCTAATTTCCCATTATGGTGAATTATGGTGTCAAAGATAAAGTTGGATGTTAGTTGAAGACAGTAAAAACAGATTTTAATCAGTAATAACTACTATTAGGCAAGAGAGTCCAGTGTAAACTGAGTTCAACTTTGCCAGAACAAAACATTAAAGAGTTCTTAAATTCTTAATTGTTGGGATGTGCTGGAAAAAAGGCACTAAGGTTTTAAGTATGTAAGGGGAAAGAAGTCCATGTAATTTGATCATCTGAGTTTGCTAATTGGTGCTTATGCAAAGGAGAATCAAACTCCTTGTATCTTTAGGTCAAGAGGTAGTAGTATAAGTTGGAACAAGATGCCCACCAAAGTTAGGTCTGTCCCTTCCCTCAGGGACCTGGAGAGAAAGAACCATATCCTTTAATACTTGGATTTCAAAGAGTCCTCCCCCCACCCCCTACACACACCCACCCCTTCCTTAAGAAGTCAGAAGTCAGTTTGGGGTAAAGAAAGGATTTACAATTGCAAACTTTCTAAATAGTCCGCTCTAAGAGGGCTTCTGGGGCCTTTAAGCCTATCATCAGGTTTTGGCTAGAACCATATTTTCCTGGTAGCATTGAACTTTCTTCTGCTGTTTTTTAAGGGAGGTGGGGTCATCTTAGTGACAATCTTAAGCTAATAGCAGCCATGTTATAGTGCAGGAGATTGGATGGACTGTTTATTTTTTGTAGTTCTCCATAAAAACTATTTCTTTAAATAACCCACGAGTGACCTCGTTGCTATAATGGTGGACATTTGCAGTGAAAGAACATTTTTGTAACAGATTAGAACCCTGTAAACTTCTCAGAGACTCAACTAAATCAAGAAGTCCCAGGAAATTAACCCTGTTCAGTCATTCAAGCCAGATAAGCATAAGGCCAGATGGCATCTTGAGATTACTTCGAGTCCAATGAAAACCCCAACAAATGCAAGTAATATGATTTAGTTCCCAAAATATTAAACTTCCCTAGCTTCATGATATATGTATGTGTGTATGTGTGCGTGTGTTGTCCTTTACAGGCCATGCAACATATTTCTCACCCTTAGCATTTGTAATTGTTATAACAGCCTTTACTTAAAAGTTTGCCCTGCTGCTGTTCCTCAACCAGGATACTGGTCTTAGGCTATGCTTGCAGCTGCCAGCTCCTCCCAAAGAGCTATAAATTCTCTAAAAATGTTTTAGTACTTAATATTCTGCCTCTTAATTTACTACATCTCATTAAGTAGAAAACAAAAACAAAAAAATACCTAGTATTGTTTAACCTCTATTGTATCAACATGAGGGACACCTCTCTGTCTCAGCAGCTAATAAAAACAGAGCCCAAACCTTACCTGTATGATGTCCACTTATATACCTAATCCTGAAGTATACCACACATCTTGAAAATAAAATATAAATTAAGAAAAGAAACCATCACAATAAAAAGAAAGAAATGCTAAAAATATAAATGAAAACCAATAAAAAAACAGTTTTAAGAGTGACGTGCAAATTTTGATGAGAAAGTGATTCTTAGGTAAATCTCAAGTGATTTTGACTTTGAATATTATAGACACTATAATTAAGTTCCAGGAGGTTATTACAGATTGCATATTACAGATTGCTGTATACACATTAGTTTAAGTAACAATAGCTAACTGGCTAAGTCATTTATAGAGACAGAAAAAATCTGAGGCAGATTTTTGGTAATCCAGAAGAGCTTTCACATAATCATGTAACTGTTTACTTGGTATTTTTGTAGACATTTTATAAAAAGAAAAATACAACAAGATTTTGTAGTCATTTAGCTTTCGTAAAAGCAACAGATGCTAGGATCCCACCTACAGAGAACTCACAGAGTTGGTCTGTCCAGATAGAGCCTGGATTTGTATATCTCATCAAGTGATTTTGATATATTTCAAGCCCACACATTGGGAAAAACTGCTTTTAGACATTAACACATTTAAACAGAGAACCTTTGGTTTAAGTTTGCATACAAAAATCTATAACTGATGGAAGGATATAATTAGGCTGGTGGTTGAAAAAGGCAGAAAGCAATAGGAGGCCATTGAGATAAAGAGGAAAAAGAGTAAGAAATTTAGGCCAACTATTTGTAGTGTCCTTATTTCATTTTCTTATTTAGTTCAGATTAGTTAGAAAAAGACAACATGGTTTAAGTGTCAAGTGAGATGGTGGGAGTTGAGAAGAGGAAGACCACTGTAGGTTGTGGAGGTCTGGAATAAGAATGTAGGCTGAGAAACAATGGGATGTCTGTGTGAAATGAACTTTAGAGGTCTCTAGATTAAAAAGAGATTTCTATATTTCTTAATAAGGGGGAAGGAAAAAAATGTGAAAATAAAGAGAAATAATGAAATAATGAGGACTTAATATATATAACATTGCATGAACATTTCATACGTGTAAGAGCATTTTTTTCATATGTGACCTGAGGTACTTTTAAAATATTTCCCGAAATTCCTTGGAAGTTCTCTTTTCAAGAAATGGAGGTTAATCCTGTTCACTTAAGTGTGGTCTTGATTTAGTGACTAACTTCTAACAAAATATTATGAAAGTGAAGGTATATGACTTTCAAGACTAGGTCATGAAAGATATCACAGCTTCTTCTTTGCTGTCTTGGATTATTCACTCTGAGGAAAACCAGCTGCCATGTCATAAGGACACTCAGGCAGCCCTATGGAGAAGTCCACTTGGCAAGAAATGGAAGACTCCTTGTCAGTAGCCAGCAAGGAGCTTAGTTAGGCCTTCACCCAACACTCTGTGAGTCTGCCACTGTGGAAGAAGAACCTTTGGCTGATAGTTTTCAACTGAAGATGATTTTGCTCCCCAATGATTTGTCAATGTCTGGAAATATTGTGGTTGTCACTACTGGGAGGTGATAGTACTACTGGCATCTAGTGGGTAGAAGACATGAATGCTGGTAAACATTCTATAATGCATAATAAAGCCCCTCAAAAAAGGATTATTCAGCCCCAAATATTAGTAGTTTGTGGTTAAGAAGCCTACTGTGGCCCCAGTCAAGCCTTCAGATAACTGCAGTGCAGTTGCCATTTGGACCACAGTGTCATGAAAAATTCTGAGCCAGAACCATTCAGCTAAGCCCATCCAGGATTTCTAACCCTTCAAAAGTGTGTGAGGTAATAAATGTGTTGTTTTAAGCTGCTTACTTTCAGGGTATTTATGCAGCAATAGATAACTAATGCTTCCTTCAAAATGTTTCTTTAGGCAGGAGTAAATGTTTTAAGGACCAAATCAGGCTGGGCATGTAAAGGATGTTTGGAGGGCACAAAATGGAGAGGAAAAACATGAGCAAGTATTTCTGTAAAGTAGCAGGTTTGGCAGTAAATTAGAGTTTATTATCATAGTTAATGAGACTTACCAGAAGCTCAATTAGTGATGATTATAACAAGTGGTTTGTTAGAATTGAAACGTATATGTTTAATAGTTCTTGGCAGAAAGACACTGGTAACTGTCAAGATTTTCAGAAATACAAAAGGGAGTTGAAGGAGGCAGCAATGCCTTATGAAAACAGTAGGTAAAGAGAAACAGTGTATGTTTACAAATTGAGAAGTGAGGCGAATCAATGGCAAATGGAGACGTTAGCAGGATAGAAGAAACACTTTAGAGATGATGCTGACATCTTTATAAACTTTATTGTAGCACTCAAAGAAGAGCGAAGATATCAGTTAGAGAAAAAAATTGGTGTCAATGCTCTGCGAGTATGATTGCATACAAACTCTGGATAGCTTGTGGAAATGCAGACTGTAATTCAGATGATCTAGAGAAGGGCTAGAGATTCCATATTTGAGTAAGATAATTAAATACAGTTAAAATAAAAGGTAATGTAAAATGAAAGAATTTGATTCTGTAGGGAAGACATCTGTTGTAAGACCTAAGCGATGAAAAGGAATTATGTTGATAACAGATATTTGGAGGATGAGAAAAGGAATCCATTTTCTTATGACCCGTTCAGTCTAAAAAAAAAAAAAGAAAAAAGTCATCATAATCCCACTAAGAGTGAAGATAAAGGGAACAAAATAGTGGAGTTAAGAAAAAGATTTGGAATGACTTCAAGGCATGAATAAGATGGCAATGCACTGTGTCAACAGCAAGGGCTTCACCAAGTTTGGATAAATAACATTTATTTGAGCCACACCACACAATCACAAATAAGAACTAGAAGTTCCTGCTTTTAGAAGTTGAATATATACACATTTTTAGTGTGACATGGGAGACTACTGCAGACTTATTTTTGAAAGAGACATTGTTGCAGCCTAAATTTGCAGCTGGAAAGCAAGTTGCACAGAGCAGTTAGACAAGAGGACCACATTAGTTGTGCAGTTTTGGGGGGCTTATGAAATGAAACTACAAATACCTTTTTCTTCTGGGGTTTTATGCCGTTTGATTTTAGGTGAGTACATCATGGTAATAAGCTGGGTATAACTCCTTTCCCTCTTAAGAGAGGGATGAAGGAGCCATGTTGGATGAGAGGATTTAAAATGCATTTTATTATTCTCAAGAATTTTATCTCTCATTGCAGGCTTTTTGGCAGGTAGTTAAGATTCCATGCAAATCATTCGAAAATAAAGAGGGTTTGTGTGCTCACTGACTGTAGTGTGCAGTCTTCTGAATATAGCTTTGTGTCATTTTCCAATAAAATGAGCAAGAATGTGGTGCTGACTGAACCTTGAGTTAAAAATAATTCAGAAATAGCAGTTGTTCCATCCCTACAGGACTCAATGTGTACTCTTTGAAAAAAAATTACTCCAGACAGATATGCTTAAGTTATAAAGCAATGATACTATTACATAGTCATCTTAGATTTCTTTTAAATGTATGCAGAGCACAAATAATAAGCAAATGAACATTATTAAACATGTCTATCAGAAATTCCCATCATTATTTTATTATATAGTAATTGATTTCCTGTACAGAGTAACTTTTTTCTGTTGATACTGAGGTAAATAAGCATGGTTCTTTTCACAGGGATTTTACAGTCTACTAAGGAGAAAACCGGGGACATTTGCACAGCAATGTAATGAACAGTATATTAAAGATAAACATTATGGCCTGGCTCAGTGGCTCAGCCTGTAGTCCCGCGCCTTTGGGAGGCTGAGGTGAGTGGATTGTCTGAGCCCGCGGGTTCAAGACCCGCCTGGGCAGGCGAGACCTCATCTCTACAAAAAATCAAAAAATTAGCCGGGCGTGGTAGCGCTCGCCTGTAGTTCCAGCTGCTTGGAAGGCTGAGGCGGAAGGATCGCCGGAGCCCAGCAGGTCGAGGCTGCGGTGGCTGGGAGCGGCCACTGCACTCCAGTCTGGGTGACAGAGTGAGACTCCAACTCAAAAAATAAAAATAAAAAATAAAGATAAACGTTATGGAAATTAATTCCTCGACATGGAAAGAAACCTTAATGGATGGCTGAATCTTCAGGTAATGGAAGTTTGACTATTGATGATTTTTTTAAAAGTACTTATGTGTATCTTCCACTAAAAATATGTGATTAGTACAATTTCTGAAGTGTTTAAAAAGTACAAGCTATTGTATATTGACTTTGAAAGCAAGTTACTGTCTAAATGAGTACTATAGAGTTTATTTCACTGAGAAAGCCTTATTACCTTAGCTATTATATAAAACATATTGAATAAAATAAAATAATATTTTAACATTACAAGTGATTTACTGCCTTATTGTTTATATACTAGAATAAATTCCAAATGGATCAACAATTTAAGTATTAAAAAATAATACAATGCCACGACATGAAGACAAAATATGTTTATTTGTATACTTCCTTTTGGAGATAAATTTCTTTTTTTGTTTTTTGTTTTGGTTTTTTTGAGTTGGAGTCTCACTCTGTCGCCCAGACTGCAGTGCAGTGGCCGCTCCTGGCCACCGCAGCCTCGACCTGCTGGGCTCC